>NW_010423906.1:44542-53699 GCF_000710305.1 Buceros rhinoceros silvestris | reverse complement strand
GACAGTGACATCACCTGTTATTCACTTTGCAGTTGATTCTGCAACCTTATTTATGCACATTGATGTTTTTTCATGACAGATCTAGGATATTGGACTCTCTGTAATCTGAAGTTGGCTATATTAGTTACCTTGCAAGATGCTCATTAAGAGGTTGGAGGAAATTAGGACACATCTTTGTACCTAACCCTGAGATAAAAGTTAACTTCATTAACTGTCTCTTTAACACCAATCTCTGGCCCAGCTTGCAGCTGATTTACTTCTTATTTTAAATGTTTATAGTGCAATTGTGCTCAGTAGTCATCTCATTAAAAATTATAGTAGTCTAATTTTTTTTTTCCTTCTGGAAAGGAATTATTTTAACAGAATATATTTCAGAAATATTTTCTGCTTGGTCTGTGTTCCTGTTTAATCTGTAGGTGCACAGAGCACCACATGAAAAATGCACGCACATATAAGGTATAAAAACTAATGCTACCTGTGCCTCAGCTTGGGATGATCGTACGTTTTGCACACTGCAAGTAATAGCTGAATCTTGTATGCCGCTTTGCTGGCAATGTCTGACTTCAGATGAGTCAGAAGCCAAACTCTGCCAGGTTTAACAAATGTCCACAGAGGATGAACAGATAGAATTATTTATTTCTATTAAGAATACCAGAGAGTATATTTTACAGAAAGTAATTTCATTATCTGTTGAAGTGCTAGGGTTCAGCATTTCAATACGCAAATTCAATGATGCATTAATTTGATCCGCCTCATTAGCATCCAGACACATTTAGTGAAAAATGCCAGGATCCTTATAGTTGGTTCCAGTCAAAGTGATAGGCCCCAGGAGTTTTAACTCTATAATTGACAAATAATATATATATAACAAAATATACGCACTGTATAACATATAAAATATACAATGTATCATATAATATAGGATTAATCTATAAAAAGAGGCAATATTCAAAATCATACTGCCATGAAGAACAAGTTTCAGTAAAATTACACTGCAAAAAGATGTCAGATTTGATCACTGTACCTAGAACAGAGAAAACTAATAAAGAACCACAATTTCACATAATAGGATACATCTTGCCAAAGCTCCAGGAAGTCTAGGAGGAAAAGATCATGCATACCTTATTTGTCTTACTTCTGCAAATGAATATGCAAATAGCAGAGAAACTGACTCAACTGTTACAAGCAGTTGTCCTTTCCTAACAGATAAGGTCTCCATTTAGATATTTTGATAATTTCTTTTTTCACTACTTCAGCTACCCTTTAGAGTGGATCGTGCTCCTTGAAAAAAATGTAGTGAAAGAATTTTTATAATTTCTTGGTAAATTCCATAGATTTACATATTGATTTTTGGCAGTAGTCTCCACTTAGTGACTCACAAAAGATATCCTTATGTCTCATACAGCAAGTGCATATACAAGGAACACAAAAAACCTCATGGGGAAACCCAGTCTATCATTTACATCATTACCAGGAAAGACTGAAAGAGAACAGCAAAGTGCACAGCTCTTGCCAAACAGATATATTTGTGTTCAAGCTAGGTCTATAGACAGGGATCACTGACAAACTACCTCTTGTTTAAAAGTGTCTTGCGGACCATATTCTGTGCTTCCTAGCACTTATGGTCCTGACATATAAAAAGAAAAACTTAATCTCCATTTGAACAAACTTTATATCATTTATATCTTTTAGCTATCTACTGATGTCAAATGAAGCCAAAAATTAACACTCCCTCACCCAAGGCCAGACCCAAACAAAGTGTGGTGAAATCTCTTATGTGCCAGAGGAACAATATGTATGAAGGCTGGCATCAGCTTACAGATACAAGAACACAGTCGAGTTAAAACACTTCTTATAAATGACTGAAATATAAGAATCTTAAATTGATTTTATGGACATATACAGAATAATTCTGATTTTAATTTTATTAAAACCAGGAGTTAAAATGCTCATAGAAATGATTACTATTATTCTAAAAGAAACACAATTACTCATTAGAAGGTTGGCATTTTCTTGCTCATTTTTTCACATACTATGCCTGTTTTGTACCTGAAATGAAATTGATCCTTATTACTTTAAATCTGGTAGTAACTATTATGAAATCATGTAAGACATTTCAGTGCTTGTATCTCTAGGACATACAGTGCCCTGACTGAGAAAAATAATTTAGAATTATTTTACTTAGCTATTAAACAATTAAACTCATGTTCTCTCATAGCTAAAAGGAGGCTTATAATTTCTGTTGCTAAACTTAAAATATTCACCATTCATTTCCACTGACTGAGAACCTCAACATGACTGGTACAACAAAAATTCTAATTCAAGTAATCTTTTCCGTAATCTGATTTTCTATTGTTTTCCAACTAAAAAAAGATTTGAAGACACTATGCTGAGTCTATGTAACCTGCAACAATTTTCTATCTTAACAGGCACGCTGCAGCATTTGAAAATTGGCAATTATTCATTTTGCTGTGAGGTAGTAACTGAAAGGGTGGAATTCTCATCTGTGAAGAGTGGTGTAGTAAATCACGAGTTAGCAAAGTCAGGCACTCTCAGTGAAAGTGTATCTGCTTGCTTACACCTAACAAAGCTAATGTTCAATATGGCTCTTCATTATAAAAAATTCATGTTAACTTCAACCAATTTTATCTCTAGAAAGAAAATGTTTTAAAAAGCAGAAAACTAATCATGCTAATAAAGAATTCACTCAGCAGAACCAGACAACAAAACACAATTCATCTTCCTGTAGACTCTTAAGAAGTTGTGATAACCTCACACAGCTGCAATCTTTAAATGCTACCTAACAAATATTGTGTGTTCAAGATAAAATAAGCTACTAACATAAAATAAGCTCTCGTCTTTGGTTGGAAATCCTAGTTTCTGGTAATTTTTTTTTTCTATGCAGACTGACTCTTTTTGGCATGAAGTGTCAGCATCTCATAGGCATCTGGTTAAAATTCTTAACTGCATTACACCTGCCATGCCATCAGAGACACGTTTGTCTGCTCCATCTAGAAAGCTGATAGGGAATCCAGACTTTCAGTCGCTCCTGTAATAGCATTAGATCTCTGATGTAGAATGAGGAAAGTTGCCATCAGGTTACTAGGTAATCAATACAAGTGTGAGCAAGATTTACAGCAGAATAGATAAGGGTAAAGGGAGAGCCATTATAGCGTAGTTTCTAGTGATTAAATAATGCCTAACCCAGAAGCAAGCCAAGTTTTTTTCCTCTGTATGAAACCAACAGAAATATTTGAATTGTTCCTGTTCAGATCTGAACCTAGCCAATAACAGTTCTGCATATTTCCATCCCCTGGGTAGTTAACTATTAGCATACAATATGCTAGTATGCAGATTTTTATATACATCTGGCTCAATTCTTTATGGATTCTATCTAGAGTCTGTAAAAAGTAAAGAATGCAGAAATAAAAGTGAGAGTTTGTTTGAAATTTGTACGTTTTAGGAATATATTAACAACAGCAGCAAAAAGTACAGTTAATATTCCATACCTGAGTAGTGGTTGCTTTGGGTAAGAAGGCTGGTCACTGTTTTGGCACGGCTGAGGTTTTTTTGTGACTTGCTTATAAATATTCCTGGCAGTTACTCCAATCCATAGCATAGTAGAGAGAGTAGAATAATGTAGTACTATGCCAACCTAAAAAAAAGAATAGGCAGTTAAACAAGTCAGCAAAAGGATCAGTAAAACGAGTTTTAGAAGAATGTTACTGCATAAGTGTACAAGCAAACAGATTTTTTTTAGCTGAAGTTGTAAGGGCCTCAGTTTTTTTTCTCTCAAATCAGAGAAAACACTTTTAAAAAGCAGATGGAATCTCTTATTTAATCTGTCACAGATAGTATCTGTGATGTCAGACGGTATGTTACAAAACCAAGACTGTAAAGACATTTGATTTCTAAGAACCTGATTAGTGACAACTTTTTACACCTGGATTTTAAGTGATGCAAAGCTTACTTTGTGTTGCAAGCTTTGGTAGCTTATTATGACAATGAAATTTAAAAATTAATGAGGTGAGCGTTTTGGAGTGCTATTAAGCTATTTCCTTTCATTTTTCAGGCATATCCTGCTGTATTTCTCTCTCACCTGCATATAGCCATGTTGACTTCTTGTAATGGGATCAGTGCTATTTGCCTAAAACCAGATTATTTTCAGACATACTTTAAGAACTTATAAATTTGGCCATACAACTTTTAAAATTAAATGACAGGTCTTGGCATCCTCCCTTAAAAGGAAATACAAACTCTGAATAGCATCATTATCATTTTGTCTCCGAGAAACTGGTGTGTTTATCATCGAAAGTAAAATAAAGTACCGACACCTCCAGCAAATTAACATCTTTGTTATATTAGTAATTGTTATTCATTACTATGGAAACAGTAATTGGAATTTTATCCAATCTCCAATGCTTTATTACATCAGCTAACTCTCCATCTGATTATATATAAAATGAGGTTACCTTTGAAGCAATAATCTGACATTTTGCAGTGACAAGTAAAATATTGCTATAATTGGAAAGCACATAAATGTTTAAGGAATAGAGAGAATTGCTGAATAAAGCGAACACAAATCTATTATAATGATTTATTTGAACCAGTGTTCATTTTTGGTCAATTTAAACAAAATAATTGATGGATAAAGAAAAATATTCCATTAATATTTTTTAATATTTAGTAACATAGCACAAAACTTGAAGATGTCAGCAAATATCATCAACAAAAACCTATATGCAATTTTCTTTGGGACTTGTCTGATACGTTAGCCAAAGGAGTGTAAAGCCTTCATAGCTGTTGTCGCTTGAGGTAAAAGAAGCAAAAATAAGAGAACGAGACAACTTTGTACCATCAGCTGGCAGACACTGCCAGTTCCGTGGCTAGTGCTGTCTGGACTTGGTTCATAGGCAGCTAGCAGCATTTCTCTAGGAACGCAGGGGATCTGACTATCAGCTGCAGGAGTAGTGAAGGAGTAACGCAGGAGGGAAAAGAGAGAGAGGAGAAAGGGAGAGGAAAAGGCATTGGGAACCATGAGAAAGAACTCAAAAATTCTAGAGGTTTGGTTCATAACCTCTTCCTCACTTCAGCATAACACTGCTATTATATATTCTGTAATTATTCTACACAAGTTTGCTGAAGAGACCACAAGAATGTGAACAGCAGCAATGAAGTCAATGTGAGAAGGCACCTACATACGAAATTTCGACAACATATATGGCCATATGAACAGAAATGATCAGCCACTTAAGTGAATGAGATTCCTAAAAACAGTACAATGAAACAATTTTACCGAACTTTCAAGGAGGCAGCTGAACTGAAAACATCATTGCTATGCCACGCCTCAGTCACATTACTTTTCTTTGCAGTGTGCTCATATTTCAGCAACTTAGTTCCAATATATGGACAAGTTGAACAAACATAGACCAGAGACAGAAACGTTATCATCTTCTGTGCTAACACTTTAAAAACATGCCTCTTTCTCTTGCTCTCACTCTCTCAAAAAAATCCATTTGCATTTCTTGCTTAAAGGAAGAGAGGATATATCCCAGTGATACATGATCTCCTCATGATTGACAGATTTGAAGGATGATGGTGACAATCTGAGATAAAACACATATGACACAACAAAAATGTGGAATTTGGAAGGGTATGCTGAGCTGTTATACTAAATTCCAAAGGAAAGTGATGATTTTGTTTCTCAGTTTCCATCACAAAATACGCTTTCTGGACTAGAATTTTAGCTCTTATTCATCCATTAATAACAATTAGTAAAGAAATGGTGTCACACCTTGTCTTTAAAATTCAGTTTCAAAGTGGTGAGCTTTGCTCTTTGCCTCTTCCTTTCCAACATCTCCACACTGACATCAGTCATGCCATGGAGATGCATTTTCCTCACTGTTGCACTTATGGGCTGCGGCTGCTCTTTTGTCCCCTTCATGGGGACCACATCTTTCTAGCTCTCTTAAGCTAGGAAGACATCTGAGCCCTATGCCAGAAATACATGAGATATCAGCTCATGACATGGAAAGGGAAGACAAGGCTCCACAGAAAGGGGAACAGGACAAAGATAGTTTTGTTCAGTAAACTTTCACTCTGTTAGCAAGCATGAACCTTAGGTTTATATACTAATGGCCCAGGGTCAAATTTACCTGTGGACATCTGGTTACTGGATTTGTGCCTCTGTAAAGCTTAACAGGCCAATAAACAGATACAAATTAAACACCTAAGTGGTCACTTAAATATATTTTCACTATACATAGAAATTTTATGTGAAATACGTATTTCACACAAAATTGTTGGGAAGGGTCAAGTTTTCCACGCAGAACAAAGGGTTATGATTGTGTTCATAACAAAGTTTTCCACTGACAGGCAAAGTGGTACAGAAAGGGCTGTCGGGACATATGCATTGAAGACAGCATTGCACCTAAATCTACTTAATATCCACAGTTATATGGCGACAGTTTGTGCATTTCCTTGAACCTATTTTTTTCCATGTTCTGTGTTATTAGAACTCTTATCTTTGGGAATAAGCACCAGCCTACTGAATAGAAGATTATGCTCTTCTGCTGTAAGAAGATGCTGTCTGTACGTGCTTCTTCAATAAATTTAAGTACCTTAGAGGTAACTTAAGTTCCACATCATGCAGTTACCATGGTAATGACCAGAATACATGTTTATGCAAAGCATTTTGGCACAATAAGCTCTCTTGATCAGTTTTAACTTGCACACAAATTTCTTTCTTTTCCCCTAGATTTTAATTTAGTTTCTTCTTCTGCCCTTCCCCCCACCCCCCCATTTTAGTAATATTTCAAATAAGGTCATCCTTCTTCAGCCAGTTCTATTTAGAGGATATGGATATGCACTGACATTCCAATTAAACTATTAATCCTGCACTGAAAGTGATTCTTTTCAGTGAGATGAAGGGCTTCAGGAATCTGTCTGCAGTCTATAACACCACTGGATGTGAGTATTTCATGATCTTAAAACAGCCTTAGAACAATCTCATGCTCCCTTCACAGGTAGAAAATTTAGAGCGAGAGATTGAGATCCACAAATCAGGTACCTGAGATCAGGAAGGACAATATTCAGCATACACATCTAGCTTCATAGCACGCAAAGTCACAGAATCATTTTGGTTAGAAGACACCTTTAAGATCGAGTCCAAACATCCACCCTGCACTGCCAGGGTCCCTAAACCACGTCCCTCAGCACGACATCTGCATGTCTTTTAAATGCTTCCAGGGATGGGGACTCCATCACCTCCCTGGGCAGCCTGTTGCAATGCTTGAGTCCTTAGCCATCGTAGGTTGCTGCTAGCAATGTGTCCCGCCACCTAAAGTCTTGCTTGTGCATATGATTAGCTCAGTTTCTGTCTCAGCAGAGCTGGACAATGCACTATCTTTCTCGCGAAAGACAGTCAAGAGCTCTTAAAAAGCATTCTTCACTTGAGACACTCTAACTGGCAAATTTGGTCACAGTACATTAATTTTACACTCATTCTTTAAACAACAACAACAAAATTGCTAGAGCAGAAAGAACTGCTCTTTTCCTTCTCTTTCTATAATATTTTTGTATCTACAGCTCTAGATTGGTTTAACAAGATTCATATTTCAGATTTCCATTTGTCTATGTTTAGCCCGTATCCGAGGCTACACTACAGCATTTGCTCTATCTATCTGATCGTTCCCCAGCCAAGAAGGGAGAATCAGGAAAAGGAGAGGAGACCCACAGGTTGAAACGAGAACAGATTTAATGCAACAGCAAACTAATACCGATGCCAATATAAAGTACACAAAGTGATACTCAGCCCAGCAAATGTACAGTGATCACAATGAATGGGAAAGCAGTCCTCAGGAAAAGAAAGAGGTTCAGGATTCAGGGGAAGCCCAAGCAAGAGCAGAAGCACAAGCAGGAAGCTCCCCTTTCCTCAGCAGACTCCCCGCTTTATACAGAGCATGACGTTTATGGTCTGGGATATACCTGTGAGCCAGCTCGGGTCAGCTGCCCTGGCTGACTCTAAGCTGCTAATGTCCTGCAGACCATGGCTGGCCTGTGATTCAGTCCCAGGGAAACCAGGACAGTATGCTAACTTCTAGGGTACTGGTTAGGATGGAACAGGCTTCACATTTCTTGCTGAAGGTTTACTGCCCTACCAAAATGAATTCGCATGCAGCTTCGTATATGACATCCATCAGGGAGAGGAAGATCTGGGCCTTGCCAGGTTTTTCACAGAAACTTTTATTTGATAAATCATACAGGAGATTCTCAGAGATGTGATCAAAGTGATCATGCCACTCAGTGACTGGCCACTAGAATAAAAAAATACGGTACTGTCCCACTACCTAACTTTTTTGTCTTCTGAATCTTGTGCCCCTAAGCCTATTCTTCATGCTTCAACATGCTAAACTGATCGTTTCAAACCATAGCATCCATAGCCTCATGGCTGTCATGCACTCCTGGAAAGTAGAGGCCATAAGACTGAAATATTTCAGACTGAGGGTACAGAACAAAAGCCTCCAACACATGCAGAGTGCTCCAGCTACAGTTGTGCTCCTTCCGTTCCATTCTTTATGTGAAAGGAATAAGCCTCCTTCTGACTTTGGATGGAAATTAATCTGAGACCCTAGCTCTTGGAGAAGGAAGGGGCTGACTACATCATCCACAGGCTGACTCAAGCACCTTTCTGGCTAGTGTACTGGCTCTGATTAATCCCATTCTTCCTTCTGTGACACATCCTTTGCCTTGCATGAAAGATTTTGCCATTAACTCAGGAACGGATTCTGCCTCTACAGTCTGCACTCAGTGATACCCAGAATCAGATTTGTGTGTAATCGAAACGATCTGATGATTCACACAGGAAATCTGTGAAGAAGTAATCAGCTCTCCAGACCAGCACTCTAACATCAGTTTTCTTTATAAATCACAAAGACTGCATAGCACATACTCAAGTGGGACTGTCTATACAAAGTCCTTTCTGAAATAGGTATGCAGGTTTTAAAGGGTGTTCCAGATTTTTGAATTCCAGATAAAAATAAGTATCTTGCCATCTCTGAACACACATTTTTGGTAATTACTTTGTCTTCAAGGGGACATGAAGGTTCTCTCAGCTAACTGTCACAGAAAAATGTGTCTATCTCCATAGCTTTAATTC
>NW_010423906.1:1352-44442 GCF_000710305.1 Buceros rhinoceros silvestris | reverse complement strand
TTATCTTAGCACACTTCATTTAGAGAAGGAAGGTGATCCAAATGAGGTTAGTTTGGAACCAACCTTTTTGGTTAGTTATGAAGGATAAAAATTAACTCAGTCTATTATTTAACTTGAGTAAGAATGTTGCAGTGAAATTTGTGTGAAAGTTTTAGGGATAATTACAATAAGAAAGGTGGAGGTTCACTGGCTTTGACACCACATTTCAGTGATTAGGACAGAAAAAGATTGCACTTGGAATCATCCCCTATGCACTCAGGAAACAAAAAGTGCAGCACATTGCTGCAGGGTGAAGCTGTGTTTTGAATTATAGCAGATGGAAAGATACCTGTGCTATAGAAATACTGATGGTGTTACATATGGAGTATAACTAGTATTTTAGTGCTGCTTGAAGTAGTAATATTTTCACAAATATTTTTAAACCTTAATACCATATTTTTTCCAGAATTGAAACAAACAAAAAGAAGAAAAAAAAGAAAAAAGAGAAAAAAAAAAAAAGAAGAAGAAGAAAAGAGAAAGAGACAAAACTTACACTTGATGGACACACAAGCCCAAACAACTATATGTTTCACTAGGCTGAATGAGTTAAGGAATTGCTACATGCTATACACAGGAGAAAAGAAGTGCTGTCCATGCCACCACCCCTTACACAAGCTATGGGAAATATTCAAACACATGCACTTCTTGGGAAGCCATTAGTAGCTCTGACCTACCTATCTTCTAGTTTTGCCACCCTGAATATTAATTCACAGAGTAATCCTCTCAGGGTTATCACAGGGGAAGACAGGCACTGGGACTTGCAGAATTTTGAAAAATGTTCCTGTCAGTAGTCAAGAAAGGGTCTGTGGTGGGGTACAATGTGCTGTGAGCGAACATTTGTTCAACCTCTGTTATCAGCCAGAGGAGTCTTGTCTTAGATTGTCTGGACTGTTGCACCCGTTAGCTTGACTGTTGCACCCGTTAGCCTTACTTAATTACATCATACAATTTCTACCAGGAACCAGAGGACTCTGTGTGTCTTGTGTGTCCTGTATCTTTCCTACATTTTAACTGCTGATGATCTTGTCTGTTGATATAGCATGGTGTCAGGTAAATAAATAACTTTATGAAACTGATTAGAGGGCATACGTGAATGGTTCCATTCAGCTTTTTGAAGAGTGCATGTTTCTTGGCAGCTCAAAATCTGGCGCTATACCATAGCAAGAAACAGCTGTCACTGATAATGCAATTTATGAAGATACCCCTGTGGTATATGTATTACTCAAACAGATTATTAATAACTCATTAATCTCAATCGATTTTTCATTATTGCTGCTCAAGCTGCGTTGTTACCATGCAATCTGCAATGTAAATAAACCAGCCAGTGATCGCAACAACAGATGGTCATTTGTGATCAAGTAATTACATGGCCATGGCTGCCCTACCAACTAATCTGCTACCCTCACTTGAAAACTGCGAATAAAGACAATGGTAAGTGATATTTCAATTTGCTAGAACTCACAGATTAATTATTACACAATACTCTAGATACCGTGAGATATTTATCTCAGAATAATCTACTGGACAACTGTGTCACTGAAATAAATACCATGTAATATACATAGGTAGATGTTGCACGTGGAACATTACATGTGCTTACAGATCTACATGTGCTATTTATTGATGGTCATGCACAAGTATAGGCTTCCAAATAATCTCACTGAAAATTAGTGAAAACTCTAACACTAATTATGCAGTGACTGCTGTTGGCTGGCAACTCTTGCTGTTTACACGCATTCGACCCGATCATAAGAACCAGATAAGTGACAGGCAAAATACCTGCGAGAATGTTGGCTTAATAAAGTGCTCTACTACAGGTAAATACCAACAATGTTCATGAGATCTGGAGCACTTCTACAAAATCTGAGAGGAAGGAATATTTAAGACAAACAAATTGCAGCAAGCTCTCATCAGGCATTACAGAAGATGACTGAAATTACTCGCTTTACAAACTGTACAGACTTCACCTCTATATTCAGAGCAGCTGAAGCCATGCCCTCTCTGTGCCTCTTACACACAACACTATATCCCCAAATAGGATGAAGCAAGAAATGTGAAACAGGACCGTAGTGCACACGGGGGTCCATTAATGGCATGTGTACTGTTCTGCTTTGTCTCCTAAGCTTGAGATGTAGTTAAATGACATAATCATACTATAAACATTAAGCTGTTCAAGTGTGTACTGAGGGATCACCCAGTGATGCCAGGGCCACCCTAAGGCAAATGCAATACCTATTACAATAGTGTGGCAGTAAATTTAGTTCCACACATTCAATCCAAAGATCAGAAAGGAAAGAAGTATTTGGGAATCTTAGTTTTCAATTATTGTGTAGAACAAAGGAATAGGATTTTCAGGGATTTATTTTTTTTTTTTTTTAATAAGGAAATCTGAGCTGCAGCGAAGTAAATGCATTGGTCAGCTTCTCACAAGAGACAACCAAACGCTGAACAGTCCCAGTGTTGGCGTTTAAAAGACATGCTTACAATGATGAATCATTCTGAAGAACTTTAGATCCAGGAACAATATATGAAGAGAACTATCAATATTATGTTAATAGATACAGTTTCAGGTTTTCATTCTATTAGTAAGAACTACTAAGGCTGATACTTACAGCTTGACATATAATTGGATATTTAATGCGATTGATTCCACCAGCAAAAACAGCAAACGTAAGAGCAGTATGGAAACAGAAGTTGAGAAGCATATGCCATCCTTTTCTGCTTATTCGGATAGTGCTGTTGAAAAATCACATTTAAAAAATTAAACCCCAACATATCTATTATGAAACTTATGATTTGGAAAAAATGCTTAATATGATAGAATTAAATTCGCTGATTCTTGAACACCTACATAGCAATCTACCTATAGAACAGAGTTTGATTTACACAGCATTGATATTAATGCCAAAAAGGTAAAATCAACGGTAAAAATTGCAAATGGTCTACTGACAAGGGTCTAGTGACTTAAAGTTTCTTCCATCAAGTCAAGCATTTAAAGTAGAAAGAAAGCAGAAGGCTTATTGCATAGCTTCAGATATGCAGAACTTTAACAAGACATCTCTAAAGGATTAAATGGAAGCTGAAGATCATAAGTCATTGCATTAAGTTCACTTAATTAATATTTAGCAGCTTCTACAGTACAATACATTCCTACTCTTTTAAATTGCTAATGGTCTTTAACAGAAGTATGTAGTTAAAATGGCATTTATATAAATCTTTTATACAAAGGAAAACACAAGTCTTCTAAAACCAGGAAGATTTAGAAGTCAGACAAAGTTTCTTTTATCCAATGCTATTACCAATCTTTCAACCAAACTTTGTCTTAGAAGGCAATTCCACCAGTGTAGCTGCCCAGCTGTTCCACTGGAATTTGCCAGAAAGTAATTTGATAGTGCTTGTGGTTTTGTATTGAATTGAAAAGTCAGAAATCTTAGGAACAGTGTGTAGACCATTTAGACATGTGTCTCAGGAAAGATACAGCTTGGGAATAGTTTGAGAAAGGTTGACATAACCTTTTTTTGATTACTCTGGTGTAAATCACATTGGATATCACTATGTGACAGTAATTCAGATAATTTTAATTCATCTTTCAGTAAGGGTTAGAAAACTTGAAGTACCTCAGCACAATGCTGACCATTTAACACAAGTGCTTAAAATTGAATTCTTACCTATGATGGACAATGTAGGTGATAATGGAAGCAAACAGGCACAACAACATAACTGCAGTACATGCATATACCACAGGGTGCAGAAACTCCCCTGGGTACTGGGGGAAAGACAGCACCGTCTTAAAATCCTATGGAGAAAGTAAAATGATTTAACATTGTTAGGCATGTGTGAAACTCTGAGACTTCATTTCAATATGTCCTGTCATTTCTAGATGTTCATTTCTAGATGTTTCCTTTCAAGAGCAGGAAAATAAGATTATGAACTTTTTATGTAGATACAGTGCATGATTTTACAATAACATTAGACTTCTTTTTCCTCATCTGCATACACTTTGCAAGACAGAAATAAACCCTTTTGTACAAGCAGACATATCCTAATTAAAAAAAAAGGTCTGAAAAATACAGAGAATGTTACATTTTCCAAGCATTAGCAACATCTGTTCCTTCTGATAACATGAACTTTATGTGTGTATTTTACTAGGATATTAAGTGCAAAATATCAAATTACCATAAAGGTCTCTAAATGGCATAGACATGGTTGTAGAAGAACCACTGAAACAAAAACTATGAGAACACACCCAAAATATTGACTGACTCGCTTCTATATTCAAATGTAAGTCCCAGTTGATACACCTCCTCTGACACAGTGACCTCTACACTTATTTGCAAATACTCTACTACCATTATCACTTCAAAAGCAGCTTGATATCAACAGCAGAGTAAAGATCCATGCATTTCTTTTGGATCTGCTAGTACCTACTGACACAATTCTTAACGAAAAACATAATTAAAAACCCCTTTAATATCTTTGTAGAATTAACCATATAAAATTCCCATTCTACATTACTGGATCTCACAAGTAAGAAATAATAGGAGAGCTAAATCTCCAGGGAGCGATGGAAAGCAAAAGCAGCCCACTACAGAAAACAGTATGGCTTCAGACTATCTGAATTAATCCTAACATTAGAGGTTCACTGTAATGCATTAAGCCGCGTCTGTTTGTAGCAATATATTTCTGCAATTAGGTGCTACAAATTAGACACACAAACTGTCACCTGAGTGCAAAGTGTTATCTACATGCCAGTGTCCCTGTACAGTGGCACCAACTGCGCACACAAAAGTGAGTAGACATCCTAGGACAGAAAAAGGTAAAATCTGAAAAAGTACTGAATATGACAATCCAACAAACTCCAACCCTGAAAATACTAGCATACATTTAAAAGAATCTTTTCTTATTTGGCAGTTTTAAGTTCCCCTGGAAGAAGATTCGATACGTTATTTTCCCTTTGGAGGCTGGGACTGTAATGCTAATACATTTTTCTAATCGCATTTGCATGCGGAGTGATGATTTCCAGCACCATTATTTATGTATATGAACTTGTCCACGTACAAGCAGCTAACGTTCATGAGTATATGCAATTATTAAATCAGGGGGAAAGGTACTGTTCCCTTTACCTTCCAGAAAGGTCCTTACAAGTAAAAGATGCCCTAGTAGTCATTATTTTTCTTCATACTAAAGTTCCTAAGATTGATTGTAGATGTTTCTCGAAATGCATATTAATGTCAGTTCTAAAACTGAGCAGCTTACAATATATACAAAAAAGACAAAAAAGACCCTCAAAATCAACAGACAACACATGCACACAACGGCAAACAGACGTTATCACATTCCATTTCTCTTCGGGTACATCCTCATCTTGCATGTGTTAAATCTGCTCAGTCACCACTTGCCCTGTACACCAGTCCTCTCCCAGGGCTGCCAGTTCACCAGGACTCAAAGTCAGAGGTGGAGTCGTTGGTCACAGAGGTACACTTGGGCTGTCTCCTTACATCTCTTGCTACTCTTCTCTGAACCGTAAGTGGAATAGAAGAGGAAAAGAATGCCGGCTTTTGATGCGGTAGCTTTTTTATGTGACAGACTATGCTTTTGAGGCCTTCTCTTGGTTTTGTGGGTTTTTTTAGTGTGAATTAACATACATTCAAGATACACTGAATTCATAAATTTCAAATAATTCTTTAAAAGTCAACTGGCTCAGAACTGACACTGACTCTCCACTCAAACATCCTTTTTTGATCATCTTTTCTCCATGTTTTTATTTACATCATCTCCCCATTAATTCTTTTGCAGAGTGAATTTCTTGAAGTAGACTATTATTTGCCAGAAATGTTCAGTACAATTTTGGCTCATATTAATAGAGTAGTGATGTAAATACTGGACAATTAAAAAAAGGAATACTCTGCAGAAAATGATGAAGTATTTAGTTCTAGCTCTTACTGATATAATCATACATTGGTATACTAATAGTATGCTTTGTCATAATTTTATGTACACACTTGCTTCATTTCTGTGCATTAGGAAAACTGTTACTGTAACTAACATAGTAGTAACAGTACAGTTATTTAAAGAAATAATAACATTGGATAATTCTGAAAAAAACACTCTGAAAAGTTAACGAAGTTGTGAGAAAGGAAACGCAGTGAAGCCACACGCTTATGAAGCAAAAAATGAAATCAATTTTGCTTGAGGTAGTATCATTCAGTGTACTAAAGTAATAGCTTTTAATAGCGTAAGTGCAAGAATCAACCAATCACAGTGTTTGAACATCGGTATAAAAGAAAATGCCATATGTCCTACAGGAATATGGCCATTTTGTCTGGAGAAGAATCGAGAACATTCAGCATCTTAAAGCTAATGCCATTTTAAAATAGTCTTTTTATTATTATTCTCTTTTCTAATCACATACTGTAAATAAACGGTAAAACTTTTGAGTATCATAATGCATTATTGCCAATGTAGATTATCCTTTTTAAGAGTTTCTTACATTTGAAACTGATTTCATTATAGATATATAATAAATTTATCTTGTCTGCTTTTTGATGATAATTAAACATTATTGATCTGTCAACCTCCCCAGAGTAATCATCTGGGGAAGACAGCACGCACAAAACAGAGCCATTTTTTTAATGCAGTATGCAAAGCAGCATAATTGTATGTTACGTTTTAAAAAGGTGAGTTTGATTTTATTTTCTAGAGGGGATTAAAATGATGATGATATTGAAAAATGGCACAAATTATCTACAGGGAAATGAATACACATTACAAAATGTAAAGTGCAAGTGGGATTGGTTCACTTTTGCTTGAGAATTCATTCCAGAAATTGACTGAAATGGACACATCTATACTGATCACTTAAAACTCAACATGAAAGGCATCCCTGAGACATCTAATAGCAGATGCTGAGAAAACTGAGAAGATAATAGTGAACTAATACTAAATATCTGGTACTTTGACACAATCACAGCTGCTAAAAACAATCGAATTCGTATTGTAAATTTTTGTAATCCACCTACCTATATTGGCAAATTTAACAGTTATTTTAAATGTGTTGTTTGTCATTTTATGACATTAGAAAGTATAGTCTAACAGGATTTCTGTGTTTAAAGCAGAACACCTGCAACTGTTTTCCCTGAGGAAGTGATATCCAAGCATCATAGAGACTTAGAAACACAAATGCATCTGAACAATCAGTTATGGTAAGATTTAGTTTCCTATTTGCATCTCGATTTCTCCTACTTACACAAAAAGAAGCTTAAAAATTGGGTGCCAAATATTAGGATGTTTAGGAGCACCAGAACATGGAAATTAACCACAGATCTGGGTCCTTATGGAGAGCCAAAAACATTGCAATGTACATTGAGTGGAGCAGTTGGTGCGCTGGAGGAAAGAACTGCTATTTGGCAGTTCTGGAGGCTGGAGGAAGAGGTTTACAGGAACCTCATGAAGTTTAATGAAGAGAAATAAGAAGCTTTCTGTCTCTGGTACAGCATAACTCCCACAGCAGCGCAGGCTAGCACTGGAAAAAAACGTTGCAGAAAAGGATGAGAGGGTGGATAATAAATTGAAAGAAAGGCAGTGGCGAACCCTTGTGGGACAAAGTGAACCACATATTGGTCCATATTAGCAAGAGTGTGATCAGCAGGCTGAGGGGAGTGATTATTGCCTTCTATTCACCACTTGTGAGACCAAATTTCAACTAGTGTTAAGTTTGGGGCACTTCAGTACAAAGACATTGATGAATTGGAAGAGGCCCAGTAGAAGCCACCAAGACAATAAGTTGGCTCAAGACCTAGATTCTACATCTTTAACTTACATCTCTTATCTCCCAAGAGTTAGCCCATTTTACTCAGATCCTTTACTGTAACCCTTTGACCTCCGGTTGAAGCTGCACATGAAGAATACAAGATCCATTAAGCCAACAGAAAGCAAGAGCAAATATAAGGGAAGAGCTTGAGCCAGAGGCATAGCACATTTTGAAGGAGAGAACCCTGGATTTTTGTCCCCAGTACCAATCCAGTTTATGCATTTTACAAAGCAAATAATACACGTTATTAAGTGTAATTTAATAAAAAGAAGTTGTAAACCAAAGAGAAAGGAATAAAAGCCAGATCTTACTCTTAAGTACTCTTAATTCCAAGGCTTAAAGCAAAAGATAAGCACCTTCAGGAATATTCTGAACAAAGCTTTAAGTAAAATCTTTAAAAAACTTTTCTGGGAAGCTGGACTCAGTAGTGTCCATTCAGGCTAAGCATTCTCTGTTAGGTGAGCAGTACCTGCCAGCTACGGACTCAGGTGAAGAGCATGTGCCTCCTTGACAGGCCTCTGAATGACAGCAGAACTTAGAAATCTAGCTCTTCCCGCTGGGAAGCATCTATGCACGTGCAGAGTAATCCAATTCCAGGGAATTTTGCAGCTCCCACTACACCAAATGTTAATTTTGCAGATAGCAGGAAAACTTTCTGGATCACTTTCATATTCTTTGGTGCTTAAACTCTGCTAAGGTCTATTCTGTAGGTCTAAAAGTAGGTGTTTAAACACACACAAAAAAGAAAGGTTCATTCTTAAACACCTCTTTATAAGCAGTCTGATTTTTCTAAAGTACTGAAACACGTTTCCTGTTGTGAGAAAACCCTGTGTTCTCTATGGGGAAAATATTAGATATTGCAATTATTCTAAACGGCATCTCTGTAGTACTTTCCTGTCTCAGGAATTAATTTCTCAAAAGGCTTAGACAGGCTGTTTAATTTGGAGATGACCTGAAACATGGAAGTTTGGAAGACATTTTTCAGAATTAAACTACATGAATAGGTCTAAGAAATTCTGCAATTCTTTCCAGTCACACTGAAAATGCAGCTTTTGTGGTACCATGATCCTACCAATTTGGAAAGACTTAAAAGATTCAGGAAATGCTTGTAAAACAACATGAGAAAAATCCTGTAACTCTTAGCACTATCTGTTCCTATAATCTTGCCTTTCCTCAAGTTCTCATTCACAGTTTTCTGAGACTTCCAGAATAGTTTTAAATTTGCTGGTTTTGTCAGGTCAGTCTCCTCAGCCCTGTCTCATATAGCCATCCCCTGAATGTATGCTACTTTTACAAATAATGACTCCTTACACTCACAAAGAAAAAAAAAAACTAACAGAACTCCCACCTATGTTGTCTGGAACAATGAGATACATTGGGACAAAACAGGAAAGGACACGTCTATGATTTTAGGTTTGTTTAACCTATCTTCAGGATTACAATAAAAAACCGCTATGGATATTTATTAACCCATTTTATGTTAACTGAGAAGTAGCATACTTAGATTTAAGAATTTTACTAGCGTTTATTTGTCAGATTTGAGGAAACTGCTATTGACAAAGCAGTCTAAGAGGGAAAAAGAAACGCTGTACACAATTACAGCAATATCCATCACTATTGAATTGCCATTCTGTTCTAAGAAAAATGAAAGGAAGAACAAAGGACAACGCATGCCAAAACATATTTAGCAAATTTTGAAATTCAGTGTTGCTGTTGGATATTTCTGTTGTCTCTTGAAGAGTTTTTACTCAGATATACTATGGCTACAGGGCACTAGATTGGTCATAGCATACACGAACAATGTCCTGAAAAATTAAGATATTGATATACAGCTAAGTTCACAAAAGAGCACAAATATATGGTTATTCATAGAACAAATACTTATGATTACACATACCAAAGCTTCAGAATATATAAGTTCATAATTTTACTCTAAAACAGAAAATCATGTTGCAGAAGCTCATAGTTCAAGACCCTAGAGGGCTTTGGCCACCGCCAATAGAAACTAGGGTGTGATTGCCTCTCTTCCTACTACAGGTACAAGAAGAAAAGACCAAATAGGGGACTGGTCTAAATACACAATATACGAAGGGAAAGGCAGGAATATAACTTGGGAGTTTAGTTCACAGTATTTTACTCTCATCTCTAGGACATACCATCCAAAAGCTGATCAGAAAAAGATAATGCTGTATTATGTCTGACACTACTATTTCACTTCCATCCACTGGCCCGATGCAGAGCAGAGTCGAAGTGTGAGGGAAGGAGCTTGTACCAACCAAGACAACCTCTAAACTGTGCTCGCTTGCTCTCTCATTGACATCACTTGAATGACTGTCACAGAGAGAAATCAAATGGCTCTACACGAATCCTCTCACTTGAAGTATGCTCATGCTTATTAATTATCAATCGTAGCTGATAAATCCTTGATTGCTGCCCTTCTAAAAAAAGGACTCTATGAAACCTTTATTTTAACCCTTTTATGGTTACATAGGCAGAAACAATTTCTACGAAAGCAGTTCAGGGGACTTAGTCTTACTATTTAAAAATCTGACAAATCAGAATATGTGCTATACTAGCTATAAAATGGACATTTGGATTAACTGAGGTTTCTACTTCATTTTGTTTCATGGCAGGATATACATTATGGTGATGATAACGTAAACCTTCATCACCATTGCTTTACTGCTGAACTTCAGTTTGCAGATGCTACCTCAGTTTTCTGCTATTATCCCAAAACATAGTAATCAATTATGAACTTCTATGGTTTAATAGATTAGAGAATTATAGATTAATAAACATGTATCATGATTTCATTTGCTATATACCATACACTAGCTATTGTGAATTTCCTGTCAGTTTGTTGGTATTTTAAAATATATGATGCACTGAGGTGTGAATTAAGAAGATACACAGAAGCACTTTGTATTGTCCACATTATAAATTAACAGCTAAGCAGAACAATGAAATATATTTCATTTCTGGTAAGAGAACAGAACTGCCCAGAAAAGCATAGTCTCTATCAAATAAAACAACCCCTGACTTCATGCCACAAACCACTGATTTAAGAAATAACACTTGAATGAAAATGGTTGCACATAGCGAAGCTACGAAAGTTTTTCAATAGCTGTTTAGAAAGACAGCTTTCGGAGGACATGTTTGTGCGTGCATGTATGTATCTACATATTAAAATGAGTATAAGGCCAGGTGTCTTTTTTCTTAAAAGTGACTGCAAAACAAGAGCCAAGGAACGTATCACATTGTTTGCTACCATATCAACTGCAAAGCAAGGATGAGTCTAAGATTCTGTTTTCTCGTCTTGCACAGATAGAAAAGGAAGATGCACGCACGAAAAAAAGCAAAGTTGAATACCATAACAAAACAAACACACGACACATGACATACCAGATGCAAAAGCTGCAGTAAAAGGTGCCTCAGTTGTCTTTACAGTTGCAGAAAAACCAATCTGCTACTTCTTATCAGAGATAAATCTGCATTCAGCTTTACAAACCAACAATTTAACGGTAGCCCCTGTGTCAATGTAACATTTTTGCAAACAAAATGAAACCATGAAGTTAGTCGTTTGCAAGCAACTAGTTAACATTTTGTAACCACTCAAAGTTTAAGAAGGAGAGGCTGAACCCAAGCAGGGGAAGGGGGCGGAAGCCATTTTGGGTGTGGCACCTGCAAAGTCAACAGGTGCTTTCCTTAACGAATCTAGAAAAAACATCCTCAAAGCAAAATTATGTGTTAGATCCAGGGAGACAAGTAGCTGGGTGAAAAAAGGGAACTCATAGAAGCTGTAGAAAATGAGGTATGTTTGATGTCGTCAAATCTTAGGAACAGCTCTTAAAACCTGAACCATTCTGGAATGGGTAAAAAAATGTTCAAGTAACTCTGAGGGGAAACAGTTCTTAGGAAGCGGACGATAATATCTGCATTTAACTCGTGGGTGCTACAGCCTTGTGCTATGATTGGCTGCCATCTGGGCTCCATCTGACAGCAGCAGATTGGTATTCTCTGCACACGTCCTTGCAATTCCTGTCGCCTATGTTTGCTGTCCCTTACACATACACACAATACATTATTTACTCAACTATAAACGTTTCCGTAATGTACGCAAGCAGCAGTGCGATCATGCATCAGCATTCAGGATCAATCTGTCATTAATAGTATACAACTGGCTAATCTTTTTATAACTGGTTTATAATAAATATTTTCATTGGTGCAAATATTATCTCACCTACATATGTTAGAAACCTCTCCCTTTTTGTTTGCTTTCCTTTATTCCCTGAATAATAACAGGTCATTACTGCATGCATAATATTTTTGCTTTCATGAAGGTAACTTTCTATTAAGCAGGATAGTTAAATAACTGCAACAGAAACTGTTAAGTGTGACTGAGACAGACCAAAGCAGACTGATGTGTTAGCACTGCACAGAAATATTTTTCTTCATGAACAGCAATTTCATAAGAAGGCTATTAGCCTTGGTATACAAACTAAAACTCCTACAGAACCAACAAGGACAGCACTGTCCTTACTTAAAAGAGCAGAAGATGTTCCTCTCCATTTATTAAATGATTCAACATTGCGGTATGCCTGCAACTAATTAGTATGATCAACACAGTGCAGGGCAGGAACAAAAGCAGACCAGCCTCCGAGATGTGCTGATGTAAAAGCACACAGGAGTATACATTTTTAAACCCTGTCCTATAATTTATAACCATTACATACTAATCGTCCCTTGATGGAACTTCCATCTGTAAGACTGAATTTAATGTCATTTCTGATTAGGCCTGTCTCTGGATATTAAAACTGACCACCAGGTTTATTTGCTTACTAGCAGTTAAACAACTTACTTCCTTTAAGACTGTCTTATACTAAACAAGACAGAAAATAGAAGGTCAGTTACTGACAAGTAAGAATGATACACAGATGCACGTAAAAAGAACACACATGTATGGCAAAAGACAGAGAGAAATACACATAGATTTGCTAAGTCATATACTTACCATTAGCACTGCAAAGTTACTGAAGTGTGTACTTTGAATGGTGGTAATATTGCCTGCAGAACTAATTATGTGGCACCCTTCTCCCCACCAGCCTCCATGTCCATCTAGAAGGTCAAAATCCCAGAAGGCTGCAATGGGGTCTATACCCCGTGCAAAGTGCCTCAACCCTATAGTAAGAGGGCTGGTGAGGTTTCCAAAACTGCACCCATCTGCAAAAGCAACAAACTGAATCAGAGAAATGGAGTGGAAAACCCTTTATTGATGAATACTGTGTAAAGAGATCAGATACTCTAAACTACGGGGGGAAAAAAAGCAACAGACATATACTCTTAATGGTCAAAAATCTAAGATAGTGCTCACATTCAAAAAGTTTGCAATAGCATAAAAAAATCTGAACATTTCAGTCCCATAATGTCTCCAAATGATCTAATTATCCTTCACAAAGCAGATTATTTTTTTGTTTCAGATTCTTCAGTTACGACCAGCATTACACTCTTGCCCATGTAACTGCCGGCACAGTTTTCTGTATAATTAATAGCTCAGACAATTCTGCACTTTGCAAGTCATATTTAAACATTTGAAAAATGTTAATAAAAATGAGAGCACTAGTCTGTATCAATTAAAATTAGTAAGATTGTCTGGGTAAATAATTAATCAAAATAATGACTCATAAACACATATAATAGATCACATTTAGACAAAAGCCTTTAAACAACACCTGTTTTACGTCCATCGTATCAGAAAGTATACTGGTGAGTATTGATACATGCAACAGGGCACTACTCCCACTCCAAAAGCCTTGTTTCTGTCAGTGTCTAGTATGATAACATTGCAATTTTCACTGTAAAGAGTAAAACAAGGTTCTTTCCTATAGCACCGTGCTTTAAGAAACATGCATCTGTAACAACACTAGTAACAAACGGCAGTCCAAAATTTGCATTCTAGTCATACAGCAAGTGCATTTCTTTATTTGTAGGATAATTTCAATAAAATCATGCAGAGAGGAACAATCGCAAACATTTGTACTAAAGAAAGGGGCTGTTTCCAGCCTCTCAGCACACTGTATACTCTACTCCTCTATTCTCTACACAATCAAGTACACCATAGCATTTAGATTAAAGAAAATAATGCATAACAACTCCTCACCTATTTGAGCAAAAACAGCTGGTGTGGCAACCATCCTACGTTTCCCATCATCTGCAAGATTTGATGAGTTTCCTGTGCTAGGAAAGAGTTTTCCATTCCGAAAGACAATAAACTGTAGCTTGCAAGTGGAGTTATCAACAGATTGCCAGGCTGAAGACTGAGAGAAGACAGACTGTGGCAGATGAACTGAAGCTACCGCTACAGCAGTCTGTACAATGAGAAAAAAAAAGAAACATTTAAAATGCAAATCACAACAGGGTTGCTTTCATGATGTTTTAAACTCCTGTACAAGAAATGTATGCTGCCTTCCTTTTCCAACAGACTGGAAGCGACCAAAGAAGCACGAGCTGTAACCATGGGAATAGGATTGGTACAGTGCATATTAAAAGGGAAAACGTTTTGATTGAATGTGAGAGTCTATATGGTCAAGCTCCCTGCTGCAGAGGTGAGAATGGTTCTTACCGTGCCTGCTAGAGGGTCCATCAACACTGCAGATCTGATTTAAAGAGACAACATCTACCAGGTTTTCTCCTTCACTTAAAACAGAATCAGACAACTTACATTAAAACATTTCACCGAAAGGGTACTTAAGGAGTACAAAAATAATTTTATTAATACAAAAAATTACATCAGCAGAGAACTGCAAGCGCAGTAAACAACACATTTTATGAACATGTTTTTCTTGCTTCACATAAGGAAAACCAGTTAACTCTGTGTTTTAGTAATGCAAGATTCAAAAATATTACAAGCACTAACATAAAAGAAGAAACCAAGAGGGCACCAGGAGAAAATGAATGAAGACTGTCAGATCACTACAATGGCTTTGGGTTGTGAGTGTGTTATACACCCTTTTACAGGCAGATAATTCCCTTACAACAGAGCTATAAAATACACCAAACGTTATGTTCTTAGGACTTCACTCATCAAGCATTTTTTCCCTGCCAAAATAGCCACCTAATCATTAAAGAGTAAGATATTTACAAGAAAAAACAAAAGATGAGCAATGGGAAAATAAACAGGGAGTCTGTCCTGAGCCTTGAAGTGAAAAGTGTATGTATTTAAAAACAAACAAACTACAAAATGTTCTAATTTGCATTTCCCCCAAGGGCAAAGTATAGCTTCTGCGCACATAATTTACATAGATTATCACACAGTTTACTCACAGCACATGTGCGCTACCTCCTTGAGAAGTAAAACAATAATCTTCACAATCATGTAAACAAACATGACGTTAATACATATCTGTGTGCTGGGAGAAATAGACACGTGAGAGGTAAAAGGTGCAACAGGGATTAGCGAACTAAAATGAACATGAGAAACTTCTAGTGACCTCATGATAAACATGGGAGAAAAGCATGAATACTCTGTGATCTCACTGGGATCCTTAAACAAACAGATATAAAGGCTTCTGTACAATTTTCTCATTACTACCATGAATATTTCGGAAAGGTTTTGCAATTTTCAAAATAAAACCAGAAAAATTTCTTTTTAAAATAGGTATTCAATCTAGGTGATGCCACTTATTAAGCACACTCAGGAAAAACAGAGTAAACAGCAGCAAGACATTTCTACATTAGATTTAAAAATTAGTATGGAGGTTTTAATTAGAATTAACTAAGCTAATCAGCAAGCACTTTTCCTTACATTGTTTCAACTGCCTAATTCACTAAAGCTGTCATAATTGGCTTTATCTCATGCTCCTGAAAAAGACATATTTTACTCTATGATATCCAAGAGCATCTGTATATGCTGAACCTCTGATGATATTATTTTGGCCATAAAATTGTTATCAATAAGTGTGTACTGGAATTTTTAGGAATGCAATTTGTCAAACCTCAGATTACTGTTGAGTGCTTATCTAGAGACGTACAGAAGTGGAAGGGAAGTTTCAGTGTGATTAACTTTATATTTATACTGGATTTTTATTATTATTCTGTGCTAGAAAAAGTAACAATGACATTAAATTACACTAATTACTTATCAAACACAAAAAGAGAAAGCTAGAAGCATCTGAATAAGCTTATGATAATGAAACCAACAGCTAAAGGCACTGGGATAAGCAACCATGTGCTATGACTTGACAAAAGCAGTCCTACACAAGCCAGAGAAAACAACAGGTTTATAGCACTTTTGCTAAGAGGGGAAATTGTCTAATTCATTGTGGTTCTCTAATATCTGCTCCATTAGGACTTACTGATAGCAACACGGAAAAGTAATAGCAAGGAGGGAGCTTGGCTGTGAGACTGGGGAGGTGCAGAAAAGAGGCTGCACACACCTGAAGCCTAGAGATCTGGCATGCAGGTCTGATGTCAGGTTGCACAGCTAGAGAAAGGCCAAGGTGTTGTCCGCTCCTCGTCTCCTCACTACCGCCCTGTCTCTGCCCACACAGAGACCCATCACTATACAGCCTAAAAGAAAGGAACCCAGTCACAGCGCCCCAAGTCTTACCCACACACTACGGCTCTGCCTCACAGGCGCAAAGTCAGGTGCAGTAAAGAAAAGCTGTACACAGCCTACAAATGGATTTAGTGTGGACTGGCCACAATTCTTGTGCTGACTGAGCAAATCTCACACAGGCAGCAACATCAAATGACTTACATGTCAAAAAGACACATTTACAGAAAACTATTTCCTTATTAGACTTCAGGAGAGTGTTTTTCCCTATTTGTCTCCTCAAAATGTACCAAGAATATAAATACTCATAACACTAACTATTTAATAATCTCTGCTAAGCAACACGTACATCCTACATCCTAGGATATAATTTAATTGAGAACACTGCCCTATGTATACCCGTCATCTCAGACAGCTCCTTTTGAGTCTGGTAGGGTGAAGGGCAAAGGGACAAGGCTGTTCCTGTACTGGATAAACGTGCACGCAAAGTCAAACTACTCACTGTACATCAAATATTTACTTTACATAGAAATTCCTCAAAATTAAACATCAAACTGTCTGCTACAGCAACAGGTTTTGGGTTTGTGTCTGGCAGGGTTTGGGGAGCAGGTGGAATGAGGCTGCTGGCTTGTGCCTGGCGGAGTTTTGGCAGTAGGGGAAGGGCTGCTGGTGCAGCCCCTGTAAGAGGCTTCACTGAAAGCTCCCTCTGGTCCAATTTGGGTCCACCTCTGTCCAAGGCTGGGCCATGCAGCGCCTCTGTGAATAAGCATATTTAAGAGGGGAAACCTGTTTGGCAAGAGCCATTGTTTTGGGAGCTCTCTTTTGTTTTGGAGGGGTATAGGACAGGGAGAGAGGGACAAACAGGCGGTCACCCAGGTTAGTGAGGAAGGGGTCAGTGAGGCACTCCGGAGCACCCATGTCCTTCAGCCCATGGTGAGATGGCAGGCTGAGCCCTTGCGGCCCTCAGAGATCACCAGTGGAGAGGTCTGTTTGCAGCCCATGGAGAGGCCGATGCTGGAGCAAGGGACAGATCCTGAAAGAGGCTGTGACTCTGAGAGAGACCCATACTGAGGTGGTTCACTGCTGTGAGAACTGCTGTCGGTGGAAGACCCCGACTCTAGCTGGAGGAGGTCATGGAGGGATGCTGTGTTGCCACAGGAGAGGACTATGAGGAGTGTTTCCCCTGAAGAAGAAAATGCAGCAGAAGCAACATGGAGTGAACTGGGACAAACTGCAATCCCCATCGTCTGCCCCGCCCCACGGCACACTGCAGGGAGGAGATAGCAAAGCTGGGCCTGGGAGGAAGGGAGGGAAGAGAGGAAAGGTGTATTTAAGGTCATGCTGAGGTTTTTTTCTCACTGCCCTATTCTGACTGGATGGGTGATTTGGTAGTGATTCCATTGTTTAAATTAAATTGATTTTGTTTCCCCAAGCTGAGTCTGGTTTTTTTCCTGTCACTGTAATTGGTCAGTGAGCCCTTCCTGTCCATTCTCTCGACCCTTAAGCCACTTGTAGTATTTTCTCCTACTGGAGTGAGAGAGTGGCTGCGTGGTGCTTGGTTGCCAGCTGGGTCTAAACCATGACATATGTCTGCCAACAAGCTCCTGTGCTAGGTTATTAATGAAAAATGCACACATTGAGAGTGCCCACACATTCAGAATGCTGTGTAAAAATATGAATAAATATTTGTGAGCAATTTTTACATCTAAGATGTGAGAATCTTTTTTGCAATAGAATTATTCATTATTCACAGGAGGGGGATGATTGGAGCACTCAGGCAATCCCTATTATTGTAGTGGAAGATGGATGGAGCCTGACTGGAGGCTTAGCGTTGGATTCTGCTTATCTTAGATATGGTAGTGAATGTCAGTTCCCCACTCTTGCCTCAGTTTCCCCCTCAGTGAAACAAAAATAATGATATTTCTTTCATTCTGTAAGATGCTCCAGAGTCTGGTGATGAAACACAATAAGGGAGTAGATAAATACTAAAACCAACAACAGTAACATCAAATTTTGAGTAAATGACTGGGCTCCATATGTTTCAAAATCCACATAAATCATCTCATTTTATAAATTTTATTTGGACATTGTATCATCACATCAGCTCTGACACTTATGAGCATGCTACTGGTAGCATTTCAGGAAGCTGCTCCACCTCTAAGAGGGGAGAGAGCACTAGAGACAGGATCACCACCAAGTATCCTGTGTAGAAGCTGCAGCTTCACAATGACACGGGTCAGCACCAGCATCTCATATTTTCCCTACTAAAGCCTGGAGTCTGCATCAGCAATTTTGCTTGTCAGGATTTAGACATTCTGTGAGCGTTTTCAAAACAGAATGTCAATAATCCCTTCATGACTCCATTTCACTTTTAGTCCTATTAACTGGATTGCACTGGCATTGATTAGAAAAAGGAAATCCTGAACATGCTGTAGATTTTTCTACGGAATACTTTTCTGCTGGAAAATGCCAATGTTTTAAAATGAAAGCTCCTCACAAACACCCACCTATTTGTGCATAAATATGATAGAAAGGATGCAAATTTCAAAACCTCCCAGTTATCTTCCATGTCATCTGCCCAGATATTTGAAAATCTGCTGTATGACCTGCAGCCAGGAAAAGAGGGCTTATCAGCTCTAAAGCAGCTCTGAGGATTATCCAGGAGGGGTCCTAGGACTCCTGGCTTCTAAGTCTTCTCAAAACCTGGGAAACTTTCCAAAAAGCCAGTGAAAGGTTGTTTTAAATGCTCTGCATCATAATTTGGAAAATACAGGTTTGTAAGTACTTTTGAAGTTTCATTTTTTGTTTACATATCAGAGCTATATTTTTAGTATGCAGAATTTTTCAAAATATCTGAGGAACAGGAACAGCACAAATAAATCTAAATGGATCCCAAAAGTTTTAAATTTGAATGGAAAATCTCATTCTAAAGAGGAAATGGTCCTTACGATATTGAGAGCTACAGACAGTTGACATTTTTGCAGCTCATACATGTGCGACCCTTATTAAAAATGTTTTATGGGAAAAATGGAATATTTTAAGTGAAGTTTTACCCCAGGCAATTTTATTCTGGTCAGCAGTCCATTCCTTATAATCAATGCTAGCATTTAAAAGGAGTTTTTAGGTGTTTAGGAAAGACAGCCTCTTGCCTTAGGTGTCTTTGTGATATGTTGGCCCTTCTACTTTCATGATTCTTTTAAAAAACCTGCTCTCATTTTCGGCATTGCTTCCCCATTATCTCACATAGTCACACGCACTCAATGACAAGAAATTTGATAGGTCCTGGAAGAGATAGGATTGATTTTTTTTTCTTTTTTTTTAAATGGAAGGATACCAAACAAGGAAAGTAGGAGATTCCTAGTCATGTTATCTTATCTACATAACTATCCTTCTGATTTTTCAGTTTAACTACCCTTTTTAGACTGCTGTTGACACACAAATCTGGAAAGGTTCAGGGATGACTAGCAAGTGAAAAACAAAATTTATATAGATTTCCAGAAAGAAAAAAGAGGTACCACCAAAATGACAACATAAAGTCACCTGGCTATTGAGATGAAATTGCTAGGCATGTCAGGATTATTATGTAATAAAGTCATTATGTAGTAATGCTGCAGTCCACATCCATCTCAATACCTGGAAACCTAAGTACAGAGTCCAAGGTATCTTTGTTGTAGCCAGGCATAAATGCTGGTTTAATGCACACTGAAAATGTGGCATCAACAAGGAATTGTATGAAATGCTACAAAACCATCTTAATGTGTGTTGGAAGTTCTCACTCATTAATAATAAAGGTTTTCTAGAATCACGCTGTAGAAATGTTACCAGGGAACTTTTAGAAAAGCTAGTAATATAAAATAATCTAGGGAAACCTGATCGTCAGTAAACCTTTTCTACCAGAAGTAAAACCCAAAAGTATTCTCCACATTAGAATTCTATATTTCAAATTTGAAAATTTGGCAAACTCAGGAAATTCATTGCTAAAAGTTAACAGGGCTTACAAGATCAAGAATGGAGAAGCAGGTCAAAAAAGACAATGAGTATGATCAGAAAGCATATGAAAAGGAGAAAAAACCCACTCATCAGTGAAACAAAATAGTATTTTAAGTTTCGAGAAATGGATGGCTACAGTGATAATTGCCAAAAACATTTTGCATACAGCAATTAAATTCTTCAGATCTACATTTAAAAAAGGACAAGGAAAGAAGCAGAGCTGCCATATAGAAAGAATCAGCTAATACATTTTTTATTTAACCTCGATGGAAGTGTTGATGGTTACACGGAGACAATGTTAAGCTCAATACCGAGAACAAGAACATAAAAATTACCAAAAATGTCAAAGCAAAATTCAGTAAGAGCTGAATATTGTCATACAAACCTTTGAAAGAACTGACACATGAAATCAAAGGACAATTTTTTTGTTTGTTTAGGAATCTACCAAGTTGGTCATAAAGTAATAATATGACTGCTCTGCATAGCAATGTAAAACTAGGGTGAATGAGTGAACCAAGTTTGGCATGTAGATAACGGTATAGACTTATGCATGGAAACAACTTTATTGCACAGTTCACAACATCACTCACAGCTGCTGCTGCCATATTGATCTGCTTCTATGTCCAAAGACAGGCCACTTTTAATGAGTTTGAAAAAGCGGACTGGTAAATTGCATGAAAATATGGTGTCCTTCAGGCACTTTATACAGACCGCTATGCCACTGTTTCTGTGTTCCAGTGTGACACACTGAAGTTGCTTATGCATTCATGCATTATTCCTCCAAATCATAGGCCAGCATTTAGAGCTTCAATATTAATGCATCCTTTAAAATACAGCCAGAAAATGTGATACCTTTTTTTCTAAGAAAAGGAAAATATATGGAATTCTACAAGCAACAACTGGTCTGTTAATCTGATATCATGAGGGGAAAAGAGAAAGAAAAAAAAAAGTCAAAAAAGAAGATAACACAAAGGGAGCCAGGGTAGGTTTACCAAAGATAAATAACGTGAATCATATAGTAGTTCTTGTTGATAACTGTTTTTCTAGACAAGGCAATACAATCCATCTAATTTCTTTGGTCTTCAATAAAATATTCCATGCTACATAGAAAACTGTTAGCTGAGTTAGTTGAGACACTAAGAATTAGTAAGAAATACTGTCAGGTGAATAAGGAAGAAGCTAAAATTCAGAATATGATGATTTACTTTGAAAGGGGAAGAGAGGCTGGAATTAACATATTCAAAGTTTCTACAAAAATCAGTTTACAGACTTACAATTTTTATGTGATGACCTTGAAACAAAGGGGAATGCCACCTATAACAGAATTCAAAATCATATATTTTACAGATTTAAAATGAGAATTTCTGTTATAAGCTGGTGAAACAGACCACTTTGGAAAGCAACAGAAAAGCAAAAGGACTTGAAAGTACTGACTGGTTGATCACAGGATGACTCAGAGCCACTGTGATTCAACAATAATAAAAAAAGACAAATACAGTCCAGAGCATACAAGATGATGCATTTCCATGGAAATACTCTGATTTGAAAGGCCTAATCAGAAACACGCTACTCAATTTTCCTCAGCTGGGTTCAGGAAAAATCAGCCCAGAATAGAATGGGTGTAAAGGATGGTTAATAGGGTCACCATTAGAATGAAAAATTTGTTTTGCAAGCTCAGGGTTAGCCTAGCAAAATGAAAGAGGAGGCTCTGCCTGCTGTCTTTAAAAATACCATAGGAATAGAATCTAGGGACGAAGAAGAGTCATGTGAGTAAACAGCCAGCATGAGCACAAGGACAAACAGGACAGTAGTCAAGAGCAAAAATGCAGACTTAAAAGTATGAAAATGTTTCTCAGCCTTCATAACAAAGAGGACAGGGTAGTGTTAAAAAATTATGGACACACATTACCTACACTTGAGAGAGTATCAGAAAGTTTTATAAGAATTATACAGGGCAATTAAAAACGTTTTGGTTTACAAGAAGTGTTTAAAATTCCTTTTGAGAACCCATGAATTCCCTGAATAAAGGAATTCCTGAACTTCCTACTTCTACTTATATCCCCAGTATACAATTAATAGAGTTCATAAAAATCTCACTACGAAAAGTACTTTAAAAAAAATATATGGTCATAGTAGATTCAAGTGACTCACATCTGCAATAAAAGAACACTGAGCATGGAAATGATATTATTATTTCTTTGAGAAACAAAAAATTCTGCACACGTGTAAGAGCTGCAGACAGTAAACTTGATAACTAAGACCCTTACTTAATATAGACACATTTTAGAAATCTTAAATGTCTAAAAATGGAACAATTAAACACAGATCTCATATGGAACAGTAAAAAATCAAGACAGGCATATTTCTATTACTTATCTTCTTACTATTTGTCCTTGAAATTGAAGAGATCATAAGTTACAAGAGCTTAGACTCCTATACCCTGTGTTGGTCAAGATAGCAATGTCCGTCACAGAAAACTCTTTAACTACTGACATTCAGATAATGTTCCTAATATAAAATCACATAAAAATGGAATTACCCTGCAATCACTACACTACCATTCCCAAACAAGTATTCCACATTCATTTACTTGAAATAGAATATAAAATGAAGATATCCTTCATTTGTGGTAGTATCAGTTAGTTGCACTAGCAAGTAAACTTGTTACTCTGAACAAAAGACAGAATCCATTCCTCACATTTTTGGATTGGGTAGCAATCTCCCATACTCTCAGGCTGCACCTACAGGTAGGGCAATAAATCTTAACTCTGATACTGTGGTGACTTCAGAGCCCTTGAACCAACTCGAGTATCAGTGGAAACACGTGAGTCTGCAAAAGCCTCAGAAAACACAATGAATCTGCAGACAACCTCAAACGTTATTGCTCCAGTAGATGCAATGTAAGAACAAGGATTAAGAACCATATTTGTAAATTATTTACTGCTGAAAATTTGTTAGTATGTGTTTCACGTATTCCAAAGATCCATATCAGCAATCTCATTTTAAAATTTCCAGGTTTCACCCAAGTTTTCACCTTTTATGGTAATGTATCTTCTGCCTAAAACACTGTTGACAACAGAAAAAACTCTGTAAAGCACAACAGAAATCAATAATGAGGTAACAACATTATATCAATTTCATTTTATATAAGAAACAAAACCCAATTTTATTATAATATTAATTACTAGTTTTTATACTTAATTATTTCAGGTTTTATTTTAGGGATCTTGTTAGGCTTTTCAGACAGTGCTACGTGACTGCTTCAGTTCCAGGTTCCTTACTGCAAGTCAAGCGGAGCCTGCAATAGACTTGCCAAAATACGAAGGGTTATGCCAGAGAATGCATAAAATTGGTCTTCCTGGGAAGGTAAGAGTTCTTAAGGGTGGTTTATGAGTTTTCAACTGAAAACTGGGTTTTGGGGGGTGAAGATCCTTGAAGTCTTAAAAGATTTTGGACACCCCCCAGAACTTACAGTGTAACTTTCTGTTGTTTTTCTCTGGACTTACAGAGATCACAGCAGCTGTTTTTAAAAAGGATGGCTTCTGGCAGTGTCCTCTACAGGAAGACTCACCCTGTTAGCAGCCTGGTTCATGGGGCTCTTCAGGGATGTATTAGCTCCTAGAAATACTACGTTTTCCTCCGAGCAGCCTAGGATGAAGGAGTATTTTTCCTTTTTATCAGTCCATCTCCAGGTACTAAATAAATGAGAACTTGCTGGAAAGATGATAACCATATTCAATTTTATTATTCCATTGATGAGACTGGTTTTAATAGTTGCAGATGCACTAAGAGGATGGGATGGGAATACGCTAAATTGTACAAATTTTTAAATGTAAAGTCTCGTGAGCTACCTAGGTGGAACATTCAGCTAGATAATTGAAAAGCTATCACCACGTGTCTTAGGAAGGGCATCATAATTATACAGAATACCTAACTAATCAAATACCTTTTACAGCTCACGGATCACTGAATTCAATTACACCTAAGTATCACCAGTTTAGAAGAAGGAATTGTGAAAATTCTAGCTTCAGTATACCAGCGCATTTGAGCTTTTTTGCCATGACCACTTTCAATTTTTTGAACTAGACGAATTGTGTTAATGTAGCCCTCAGAAAGTCTTACTTTCTGCATGGTCCATAGCTGAGTAATTATCATATAAAAACTATTAGGAATGGGAACAAAGAGAATATTTCCCCACTACTCACACAAAGCACTACCAAAGATTTTTCTAAGTTGAAGAAACATAATTTGATCAAAAGGAGAAGGGATACTAGCTGGCTTATATACATAAGAAAAAAACCACTCTGCACTAAACGAAATTCATATACATTTTAATAGAGTGCAGTACATACCATTACAGATTTTATGAGACTTCTAAAGTCTTCGATAATTTGTGTATATCCATTTATTGAGTATGAGTGTATAGCGATTAGGTAATACAGTAATTCAAAATAAATGAATATTGCAACTATTTAATCACACTAGATGATAGGAGTTATCATTTCACTTACGTGGTATTCACACTTAGTTAAGCTAGATAAAGTTCATTTAGTAACATCAGTGGGAATGTAGTGAAACAGATTAGTTCAGGAATTTTTAATAAACTATCTTGATATAATTTTTCTGAGGCAAAGTGAGCTTCTACTTTGCATATAATGTACAGAAGCCCAAGTTTTGTTTTTCTGGTGCTGTCTTTTCATAAAGATGACTGCAGTGAAACGCTGACATCACTGTTTGATGACTACTGAAACATTGTCCCTGCCTGATAACAGAGGAAAGCTGAAACTACCGAATATAATTTTAGCAATTAGGTCTTTTTAAGCAGTGAATTTAAAAGTTCCGCACCACGAAATAACTCAATATTCTGCAGATTTGGAATAATTTGGATGTTATCCTCAGGAATGATCCCTTTTGCCTACAGCCATTAAACAATTCTGACCCAGCATTGCTCTTACAAGCCTTAACTTGGGCAAGACACACATTTCTAGAAGTGGATGTGAGACCACTATGTTCCTTTGTTTTGCTGAATAGTGACAGTTAAGGATTTGAAAAAGTGGTAAGATTGACTTTTCTTTAGTTCATGTATGCACAGTCACACCTTTCTTCTCTCTGTTACAAGATACAACTTCACTATCCTCACAACAGTCAAGAAAATAGGTTGTATCAAGAGGAGCAAATACAATTTCTTCCCTCCTGTTCCCAAACTCAGTTTTCCATTTTGAAAAACTTATACATTTTAGTCTCCAACTTGCAAAAACAATAATCTGCTTCCTGCATTTCAGTCGCTCAGTCAATGTATTAGCTTCTACAGTACAGTCAGAAAGCATGTGTTTTAAGAAGACATGTAAAAAAAGAGAGTAAAATGAGTAGAGTTGTGTTGCGGTACACTGTTGTGGTACACTGGGTGGCAGTATAGGCGCTCGGAAGATCACGGGCTGTGACCGGAAGGTAGGAACCGCCCACGAAGGGCGAGGCTTCTCTAGGGACTTTATAACCTTCCGTACTGCGCAATAAAACGCCATTTTGCATCTTCTATATTAGAATAAGTGCCTAAACGGACCTTGACGGCAGAGGTCAAGTGCCAAGAATCACAACGAGTTTCCACAGAGTTGTATCAGCAAGAGAGAGGTTCTCAGTCACAGAAGTAACTTCACATTTGGATCGAAATACCATGGTGGTAAATTGGGTGTGTGTCAATGATGGTAAATGACATTTTAAGAGAATTCTTATAATTGAGATATTGAATATGAAGAAGAAAGATGCTCCACTACTGCTTGTGCCTGTAGTTGTTAGTAGTTGCTACTCCCCAAAGCTCCCATGCAAAATTACACACTTTGGTCTGTAAGTCTCACACACATCTTCTGGATTCTGATCCACCCAGTGTGGACACAAAAGACAAGATACTGAGCTCAGCCTGACGAGGAAATGGTGAAGTCAGAATTTCACCTTAAAAGCCAGTTCTGTTCAAATGCCACGCTGAACACCTAGTTAGAGCAAAAACCAAACACAGATTTAGTGCATATGTTTGTGTGTGAAATAAGAGACCATAGATACCAAAGAGATTTATCCAAGGGTGCATTTACATGAGATAACTACTAGCACTAGTGGGTCCAACTTTGTGCCACAGTGGTGATACGAGCCTTTTGTTTCTGTCTTACCTTCTTGACAACCGGACAGAAAAGGAATGGAGGAAAGGAGTCCATTTGGAAAGCAAATTGTTAACTTGTGAAGACTAGCACCCTTTTCCCAGCCATTCTATTTTTGGGTTATATGTAGAAAAAAGATACTTTCTGAGGAATAGTATATCCTGCCATTCCTTTTTAAAAGAAATAAGTTGTTCTTCCTGCAAGAACAACTTGCAGATATGTTTCCACCAACAACCTAAACTAGAGTAATGAGGAAGCTTTGAAAATAAAACATTGTGGGATGCATACAAAAGTATAAGTATGTGTAGTTCACGTGGAAAATCTGTAGTGTAGATCCTTTGGTTCAGCCAGAAGGCAGAGACAAACGGAACACTTTTACCTGCAGCTGAATCACATGTGCTCTCATTGTCCTCATCATCGATTACCAGTTTATCTGGAGGCTCCTTAGCCCAGAACACATCTGTTCTAACAAGCGCTTAGGGACAATCTATCTTGATTCATTCTACTAAGTTTTTCTAAGGGATTTGTCATAGAGCTATGTGAACATCAGAAATATGTGCTAGCATTATACACAGGAAAATCCAATAAAAACCACAATGGAAGTAAGGTCTGAGTGAACCTTCCATCAGACCATGTCTCCACCAATCTAGTGATCACTTTATACAGCCCTGTTAGTTGAAGACAGTTGAAAGAAACCTAACTCTTATTTATTAATGTTTCACAGATGCTATGAAACCACCTAGGCACGTGTGCAAATTTTTCTTCATTACTGCAGAAATAGTCACTTGACATAGTCAATGTTAGTCAAAAACCGACTGAATTAGAAATCTTAATCCTCTAGACAAATCAAGTTTCGTAGTTCTGCTGCTATGGGACAGCGATGATGTTCTGATTAAGGTTTTAAAATACTAACGAACGTTATCAGTTCTTGTCATCAGTCTTCACTACATGAAAACTCGTAATTTGTATTGGGTAAGGAAGGTTTTATTTTTCTGGGGCAGTATGCACTGTATTGCTCTCACGCAAGTGAGCATCTTTGAGTTGAGATGCCAAAGAAGGCCACTTCTTACACAGTGCACAAACCCAGCTGAGGTCTGAACTAACCCCAGGAAGAGCAGTCCCTCATTCCCATTCAGTGACCATTGATAATGAGGGTTCCTAATACGATACGATTTTTAATGTAATAGATTCATTTAAATAGTCAGATAGGTGCTAACCTAGCTAATGTCAGATAGAATGAAACTCGTACAGTAACAAATGAATACTGAGAACTTACATCAATCTTCTCATTTCTTAGATCAAACCAAAGGGACTAACAACAATCTTAGTTCTTCCAAGGCAAAGCTGTTTTCAGTTGGCAGTGTACTACACGGATAGGAAAGCACAGCCTTTTCATTTTGCTCATGGCTTTTGAATTAATACAAGTTTTCAAGTGTTAGTGCTGCAGGGCCTGTATACTGAAAAAGCAATAGTAACACACACGTTCATTGGAAATAGCAATCTATATGCTATGAAGTGTTCATTTTTTAAATCTTGTAAGTTAGTTATATAGGCAGCAAATTTGCAATTTAATCAGTAGAAAATGAATTGTTTTACATTGTTATATGTAAGCATTCGCAAAGGTTTGAATATTTTTGGACTTTCCCCTCTTGCTCTACTGATTTTCTAATCTTTTTCAGTAAAGGTCAATTCTTCTGGCATCAGTATGTTTAATGTTTTCACAAATTTCTACCAAAGGCCTTTATGCTAAAGGGCTTCACTTTATCAGTCAGACAGATCAAGAGAGTGTATAATTCAGACTTTCTCAAGGGCTTCCACTGCCAAATTTGACTGATTTTTTTTTTCCAAGTGTGTTATCATTCTTGCTGAATCACTTCCAGTCTCCTATTAAACTGATGTGCCTTTATTTTAGGCAGTAGCAATGTTCATTCTCCAATATAAAAACTTAATATGTTCACCATTTCGGTATCGTTCTGTTCTAGACTCCTCGGTTTTCTTTTATGCATTGAATAGGACAGGAATACTTGGCTGAATCCTGCACATGCATTTCTGGACTCTTACTACTGCTACTACCAGATGTTGATACGAGTACCTGAGTATATGAATGAATTATTTAGGAGCAAGGATCAGAAAGAAACATGCTCAAGGAGAGAAAGGGAAAGAAAATCAATACAGGAAAAAAATTGAGTCTCTCATGCCAACTGAGGGAGTAACATCATGTAGAAAATTAATAACTAACATTATTAGCTGAAAGACAGTGTGTTTGAGAAAAAACTGGGAGAGTCCCAAATAGTCTTTCTCAGCAATGAGAAGGACTTAGGGGTTTTTATCATCAGGAATTCTGAGTCCTGGAAGCTCTATATATCTACAATGATATGAAAACAGTGCTGCCAAGGGCACAGACTCTACTAAAAACTGTGTTCCCATATTTCTCTGACTAGTGGCTAACATAAGGAAGAAAGATTTTTATAGCAAGTATGAGGGCCTAGATAAAACTAGAAAAAACTCATTTAGCAAACTAACGAATGGATTTTGATCCTGCCTCCACAACTACACCTAGGCTTATTGTGTTTTGTTTCTTTCACACAGAACACATTACCTTAAGAGCAAAGGTTTTGTCTTGAAAACATTAAGTAAATGCCTCAGCCTTAATGAAATGAAGTAACTTCACTTTATGTCCTATTTATTCCATACATAAACACAAAAATTGATTGGCCACTTTGTGCTCTTCTGCCATGCTAAATTTTGATATTCCCGCATTTCTTCAATAGCTCTAGATTAAAAATGCAGCAACAAACACATCCATAAGAAAACAAAACTGTATTCGCTAGTTACAAATATCTTACAGCCTGTCTATTAATTTTATGATATTTTGGGGACTTTTTGAGGAACACGACAGCAACACAATGTCTGTATAGTTTTGATATGCTTTTTAGAGGTTTTTTCCTTAGTGTTCAGAAGCAATAAGCCAAAAATGATGCAATCTGCACATCTGAACAACAGCATTTTCTTGCTTTGTAACCTTGACATGGAGAGTGCAGGATACTTGTACTTCCTAAGCCGTGGTCTATTCAGCATCATTGTGTTAGCATTACTCACCAAGTGGAATTAAAAACTGCACTACAGTTACCATGACAACCAGCTGTCTCCCACATACAGCATCAGTTTGAATTTGTGCAGACCATTTCTAACAATGATTTAAGTCAACAAATTCAGTATTACCCTAAGGTAAAAATCTGGTTTAAGAATAAATAAATATTTTCAGTTTCATAATGTTACTTAGCTCAATAGATTAATTCTAAGTATGACTTAGGAGATCTTCAGAGAGCTGCAGTGACTTTTCTTAGAAATTAAAGGTGAATGGTAATCTTCTGGTCAATCTACAGTTGAGGACCACTGAAATTCTTGACCAAATGAACATGTGAGAAGCATATAGAGAAGAGATGGCATAACATTCATAGAGTTTGTGGGGAAAAGCATTTGAATATTCATTTAATCATTTTCTAAAATTTACATTTGAATAATGCTGTTGATTACCTTGGGTAGTATCACTACATCATAAGTGTATGCTCACTACACAGATTTTTATTAGGAAATATAGGGTAATCCATGTTCATCCAAAAGTATCAGCTAGCAAACCTCCACTGGAAAAATGAAACTTGGAATATAATTTCTAGGCCAGGGAAGTATAAAATAAGTTTCTTTTCTAATAAACTTGCAGGGTGTTTTTGTTTCTAATAATCAATTTACATGCAAGGAGAAGTCCCAGTTGCTTTTGAAACAGCTGAGTTATAAAGGAGCAAGGGAATGGGAATGTATCAAATTTATATCCTGTTTTACAATATCCAGTGAAACATCATACAATCGTATGTCTGGTCATCAGTATATACAGCCACCTGGCAGTTTTTAGATCCTTCAGATCACCAAGCATTCTTTCAGTAGAGAATGATCAGTTTTGATTGGGGTTGTGTGGCCTGTACAAAAGGAGGCTCAGAGTAGACCTTATTGCTCTCTATAACTACCTGAAAGGAGGCTGTAGCGAGATGGGTGTGAATTTCTTCCTCCAAGTAACAAGTGACAGGACAAGAGGAAACAGCCTCAAGTTACACTAGAAGCTTAGATTAGACATTAGGAAAAATTTATTCGCCAAAAGGGTTGTTTAGCATTGGAACAGGCTGCCCAGAGAAGTGGTAGAGTCACCATCTCTAGAGGTATCTAAAAGACATGCAGGTATGGCACTTAAGGACAGGGTTTAGTGGTGGACTTGACAATGTTAGCTTAATGGTTAGACTTGATGATCTTGAAGGTCTCTTCTAACCTAAATGATTTTATGATTCTATGATTGCCACTGCATAAACACATAATGGCAATGACAGCCAGGTCTGCTTGCAGAACGGTAGGATGGATCGTTACGAGGAGAAGGAAAACAAGAACCTCCATAACACCATAAAACACCCACTTCAACCGCGCATTCGTATACTAGGTGAGGGGAGGGGAAAAAAAATGCTGAAACAAGATGGTTAAGCTCTTAAAAATGTAATGTATGGTCAAACTACAGGTAATGAAGTAATAACACTATTTTTTATGTAAGAAACTATAAAAAATATCAAAGACAGAAAACATAAGAGTCTATATTTACTGAAGAAACTGCTAATGTTACATACTGAAGTATGTATGTATTAATGATACATTCTACACTCATTTTTGTGGAAGCAAGTGCCACAACTAAACATTAATGCAAATTTCTCATTTGATGTATAGTATAGCACTTGTTGCATCATGGAACTTAAAAATAAGCCAGAAAAGAAAACTGGACAAATAATTGTAATGCATTTAAAATCAAAACATTTAGAGGCTAGAAGGAGTCTGATGCTATTATAAGTAGTTTTAATCTGTGACAGCATTATTGAATCCTAATCCTGAGGAAACCACATAATAATAAAAAGTTTTTATTTTAATATAACGCTTTCAAGTTTAAAATAATCTCATTTGCATGGGAATGCTGGTCAGAGGACAAAGCCAGAAAAATAAGTATAATCAAGGAATCATATCTAAAAGATTGAAGAAGTAAGCACAGAAATGCATTCAGTCCTGGATCACTGTGGGCACATTTGTTATCAGTGACAGGCAATGTGAAATAAAGCACAAACTGAAATCAAACCCTTCTTTAAGGTTACACTAAACTGAACTGACAGGAACACTACGTGCAAGAAAGAAAAAGAAATGGATTTCTATATAGCACTTTGATCTTCAACAATGGAAGTGCATAAAGTTTAAATGTTAAAACAGAAAAATTCAAGGCAAAAAAGAGGTAGAAAGCAAATGAAGAAATAAAATATAACCCGGGGCTCCACATGCACAAACTCAGAGAGGAAATTTGTTTTTTTTTTCCTCCAGCAAAAAAGCTGCACAAGGGTAAATGACAGGGGGGACAATCACTTCCCTACTCCTGCTGGCCACACCAGTGCTGATACAAGCCATATACGTAATAGAGGTCTGTAACAGTCCATTAACTCCTAGATTGAGCTGCAATGTAATATCATAAAATAAAATACAAATTAAATCAAGATGACAATATAGGCAAATGTGAAACATTTTGTGTCAAAGATGCCTTAATGGGGTTAAAACAGCATTGCTAACTATTAGTGGATGCTTTCTTGTCACATTTCAAAAAAGTATTGAGAGTGTCATTAAAAAAAATGAAGGTGATTATTTACTCTAAAGTGAGAGAAATGGTCTTTCAGATAACATTTTAAAAAACAGAAAAGTCTCACTACTGCGTTCCTCTAAAATGGGACTCACCAAAATTTTTTAATAACCTTGCCAGATCCATGCTTCTTGAGCACAGTAGACTTAGGAGTGTGTCTGTATTAACATTTTAGTTTAGATTTGGAACACTGGTCTGATATTCAGATATTATTTCCATTCTATCATGTTCATAGCTGAATGCCAATTTTCAGACAAATTTCCTGATGGGATCTCTGTTGCTATGCTTTCTATCACAAAGCACTCTCACAGTGCACAATGTGGATTCCATTTGGATGAAACAGTCATGAAACAGAACTGAGGAGTTACATGGGATGAGGCTAGAACTAATCTGGGACAAACACCCACAAATACACTTAATGTTGCATATTGGATTCTCAAGACCACTTGTTTTGCTCCATGGATTTGCACCTATTGCACTGCACTACTTACTAAGGTAGGATTAAACAATTGCCACTTTTTACAGGGAAAATGTCTTCTCCCCTTCTGTGACTCTGGTCTCTCCTGGTTCTCTTCCTCTTAAGAGGAATTTATATTTGTCTTCTCATAAGCCTCACAAACTAACTAAAATGGAGCACTTGCTCTTACCTACACCATAACCACCTTCTTTCTCTCTTTCTTTCTAAAACTGTAGATAGCTCTGCAATCCCCACAACAAACTTCTGCATAAAACACCTAGAACTTCTATAGACTCATCATTATGGCTGATTACAGGCAACATCACCTGTCTCACTCAAGGACGATGAACTGAACTGGAACTGAATGACTTTTCCAGATCAAAGGGAATCAAAAACCAAAACAGAGACAGAAAGCTTAATCTCTAGATCAATCTCTACTAGTAAATCTCCTGAAATAGATCTCAATCAGGCAATTAACTATTGAAAGACAGTAGGAGACAAACCAGGCAGAAACAGGAAATGAGCAATGTGTGGCTCCCCAGATGGTATAGGGACAGATGATCTGATCTGCCTGTGACAATAATTTTATTAGAATAATAGCATTCCAACACATAATCTTGTACCTTACGTATTCAGGTGACTAATACAATATTAGCTTGTTTAAGAAAACTGAGCTCTTTTTAAGCTCTCATTTCAGAAGAAATGCAGCCCACTTTTGTGGAACCCTGATGTTAAGCAAATATGCTGTAACTGATACACTTAGCTTTAGCTGGAAGAACGCAGATGAGGAAGGGAAAGTAAGCTTGCCGCTCTCCAGAAGTCACATCACAGTCTGGCTTTAAGGTACACACACAGGATAGCATTTGAAAAGGCTAGGTTAAAAGCTGGAGTAAAACCCAAAAAGCAGCTTTACATCTGCAAAAAGAAAGAAAAGTGTCTCCCCTTTCCCCAGAATACATAGTTCAATAAGAAGGAAATATCATTCAAATAAACTAATGTTAAGGAGAAGAAAGCTAATGCTTGACATTCCAGCGGTTTTTTGCCTTGTAGGGAAGTTCTAGATTTGTTTCTGAGGCCTAAATGCACTCCAGCAACCCTTGATAATCCAAAACCTGAAGAGACTTGTGATGACTTGAGTTTTTGTCTTTTCCCACTACCATTGTTATGGCAGTTTCAGTAAGTGCAGATTTGAATAATCCTCTTTTACCTACAGAGGCTGGCATTTTCTCTCTGAATATAAGAATTCTAACAAAACTATATTGCTACTTTCATTGCTGATTAACTGCTGAAGGTAGACAAAGCACCTCAATTCTACCATCAGTTCGATACTCCCAAAATCACTAACATTTTTAAAGTTTTAACGTACGTCTTTTTTGGTGACATTTTAATCTAATCCTGAAGTTTATTTTCATCTGAAGCAAGGGAACGACAATAACTTAAAAACACACATTTTGAAGGGAGCTTTGATGTCTGGCTAGTTACTGGACTGAATCAATGAACTGAGTAAAACACAAATGTTTATTTTATTGTGGCCAGTTAACCTCTTTTCAGATATACATAAAGGAATTGATGCAATTTCAACTGGCATTTTCACTCATACAGTGAAAATAAGATTTGCTGTTATGAGGATAATCAAATAGGATATTTTTAAGACTTGGCTGACTGAAGCCATTAAGCCAATCCAAACTTTGTGTTTTAGATAGGTGAGCACATAATGAACTGAGAGTTCCTGAGAGAAGTTTGTAATTGTCTAAGGTGAAGAGAAGTGGACAGTAAAATTGAGTCTTCAGGCAAGAACTGTTGTGTGTACCAATCTGAGTATCTAAACCAAAACTTTGGCACTTATTATCTTTGTGCATTTCACAGATCATTTAGAACAGAATGTTATAAGGGGCTACGAAGGGTTTTAAAAAGCGTCCAATTTTTTTCCTACTTGGTCTTCTATATCCTTTTTTCATTCATGATTTTAAGAAGAGATATCAGAATTTCTCCACTTCTCAAAAGCTTAATTGGTCTTTGCAATCTAATATTGAGGAGCAGTGCTCTTCTGCTACTTAACACGCGTATGTTTAACAAAATCCCCACCGTAATGAAAATTTTCAGTGCAGCCTAGAAACATTTGCTCCATAGCTTAATATCTTGATGTGATCTCTCCAAATAAAGGTGCTGCAACAAATAAGGATGAATGAGGAATTCTATCCATTGCTCAGTTTTCTCTAATATGTTTCCTCTTTTTCTTACTCTGAGCTAATGTCAGACATATATATAACACTACAGCTGTGCACTCACGTTCTAATTCTGGAGCACGAAAAAGCATTAACATCTAAGACCTTTACTTTTTATGAAAGGAGAGAAAGTCTTAAACCAGTGAAAACATATTGTATGAAATCTATGGTCTGATAATCCAATGGGGGAAGTACCCACCATTGCACTTCTGCTACGACCCTTTGCAAATCAAACATCAGTCTACTGAGCAACAAACTAGTATTTTAGATTTTTAAGACTGCACCATGGCCTTTAGGCCTACAGAATTTACAAATCAGTGTGCTTCTCATTAATGTAATTATTATATTATTCTGAGTTATGTAATTATTTTTTTTGAAAAGTATTAATATGTTCAAATTCTTAAGTATATTAATGAATAATATATTTCTACTTAGACTGATTTCCATAATAACATTTGATAAATGTATCGGTACAATTTATACTAACACTTATTATCCATGGTGCTTATTACAATAATTTTGCCCGCTGCAATAAACTTTATGCTTTCCTTTAAGACAATATTACTCCTTGGAAACAATTCAATAAATAAAACAATCGGTTATGCAGTTAATACAGTATTATTTAACAATAGGCTTTTTTCACCTGAATTTTTTTTTAGAAATGTTACATGTAAAGCCCTAGTCTAAATCTTTAAAATGCATAAACAGCTGTATAAAAAAGCACATTGAGTACAAAACTAAAAGCTAAACAATAGAAAACCTCAAAGGAGCCAATTTTTAAATTGTAAAATAATTTCTTAGAATAGCTGAAAAGGTACTTTTTCATACAATCAATTAAAAAAAGCAGTAGATGAAGATTTTGTATATAGAAGGCATATGCAGTATACCTTTTGCAGTAACATGACACCCTGCTGAAAACGTGCCATAATCTTTAGTCAAATAATGTGGCTGGATTTGTACCAAGCAAAAGCTTCAGCTAGAAGTAACTCTGGCAGAGTCTGTTTCACAAAAAAACTTTAATTTTGCAGTTTGTTGTTCAGCACACATCCTTTCTGTTGGGTGTGAAGGAGAGTTAGCAATTTCACGCTGTAAACAATATTGATCGCTTGCCTGTACATACCTGGTCAACACAAAATCACTAACAAAACAAACAGAATGTGTGCAAGTTCATATCTGCCCATTGTTTTAGAGAAAACAGGAACTGTACTGATAAATGGCACCTAGATAATACTAATAGTTCAAGAATGAATGCAGCAGATTTGCAGCAGTCAAGGACTTGCTGCAGTCTCTTTTCTGCTTCTCAGTGAGCATATGGGCTATTACATGATATCAAAACCAGACTCTGCATTTTCACTTGCTGTAATTTTCAGCAACAAGTAGGATCACTTGTCCTAATCACTGAGGGTCTTTCCTGCTTAAACAATGAGTAACTTCCACTGGTATTGAAAGAGACAGAAGCACTGAATGTAGGCCAAATTTGGGGTAAGATAGACTCATTTATTGTTGTAAACCAGAATTCTTTGGGAAAACTGTGATCAAGAGGATGGCTATGTGGATTATGACAGGCTAGAAAATAGATTTATTATATATGTTTCAATCCAGAAGGACTGAAAGATCTATTATATATGTTTCAATCCAGTGTGCATGCTTTTGCTCACATGGTAAACAACCTATTGATTTTCTCATCTCTATTCAGCAGTAAATAACCTCATATACACTGCAAGGTAATACAGATGTCCAGAAAGTCACAGTTTTGTGCACGTTTATGTTTACCTCAGTGACCAGGTGTCAGAGTCACACCATGAGTGGCTGAAACAAATCACGAGTGAGGTCTTCCTCTCAGTAATTCAATGGGGTATACAAAATGTCTCTGAAAGGAAACAAACTTGCCTTCGAAACTGTTTTACCACTGTTCTAAAAGGTTGTCATTTTCACGTAGATACCCTCGATCGTATTTGATACACACATTGGATCTGCTAGTGCCTGTCATTATATCAGTTCACTGAAGATCACACCAACACATGTACAGTATTATTTTGTAAGCTCCTAAGCCCCCCACCCTTTAGCTCCCAAGCTAAACAACTGAAATTCATTAAAAAACACAAAACACACTCTGAATTTAAGTGGAAAGTTGAAACCCACAATTTTTAAGTCCTTTTTTAAAACTTACGATCCAGCTAACAAACTACACAGCTTTCTAGCTCTTTAACAATAGACAAGTTAAAAGGGAAAACTGCTCCTATACTCATATATTGTCTCACAATATTCAGATTTTCTGAAAACACGGATCGAAGGATCACCATTCGCATACGAATAGACAATACTGAAGCTCAAAATCATGGGGTACATGTCAGAGACAAATTTTGCCCGCTGATCTGTTAGAGTATTTAACACATTGCACAGAGGATTACATGACAAGAGCTAAAAGAGAAGGATGATCTCTATGGAAACACTACGGTCTACTTCATCAGTAATGGATACTCAGAAAACAACTATCCAAATGTTACAAGGCAGCCCAGTAATCTAAAGATTTTAAACTAGTGCCTAGACAACCAGAATGGAATTATAAAATGGTTCACACTAATTGCCTGGGAGGTTTCACCAGCCATAACCACCACAAAGGTGACTAAACCTTTAATTGTTCTTTGGCATAAAGTCCCCAAACTACGCTATCTGTTTTAAGAATTAGAAGTAAACTGTCATAGCATAATTTCTGATAAATGACTTAATTTTACATAGTTAGTACAGTCTTAGTAAGGGAATAGTTAATTTCAGCTTTAAATTATGAGTATTTGAAATGAAATTCCACTAAAAAAGAAAAGACTATACCAAAATGGCATTGTTTTAATCAATAGTTTGATTCTTCTTAATCATGCTTATTCAGGATGCAATTTCTTAATTTGGTGCCAAGGCATTATTTCTGATTTTCATCAGCCCGATGCAAAAAGCAGTCAGAACAAGACAGATCAAACTGGCTTCTGTTTCTCCTTGCGCATAGTATAGTAGCGTATAGTAATATCCAATCACTTGAAATTACAAAAAACCCATTTAAAACAGCGGTGTCAATAGCAGCCTAATCTGTGCTGTTAAAAGCAGGTTTTGATTTAAATATACAAACTCATACTTTAAAGCCCTTCACAACTTTGGTAACTGGTAATGGCTTAGTCCAGAAATGAGTTTAATCATTGGTACAGATTCAAAGTGCTGTGCAAGAATGCAGTAACTGGTCCTTATTTTCACAAGGAATAGCTAACATAATGAAGACTGGTATGAGTTAAAACCACAGAAGGGACACCCAGAAGACAGAAGCTGGACTAGGCAGAGTTAACACAGAAAATGAGAGCTAGGAATAACAAAGTATATTCAATTACATTCTTCTGCTGAATTGATTTTGGTCTTGTCCCCCAAATCTCTTCCATCAGTCTGCTGCACTCAGTGACAGGTTCTATAACTGATGCACTGCAAACTGGTTTTCTGGCTGCCAAAGATGGTGATTACAGTGCCCACAATTATCTTAAGTCTCAAATGCAAGATTTATCATGACTAAATTTTGCTTTAAGTGTTAACTACATTATTCTTTTTTTAACTACATATTTGTACAGGTCTGCAGCTTAGGGGTAATAATACTTTGGCATACCTAACATTACAACTATTTCTTTTTCTTCTCTTGGATTTGTGTGATGCATCTAAGGTCTAAAAATTTAAATAACAATAGATTTTACTAAAAGAAGCCTAAAAAAAGAAATCACGGATACACTGAAGGGCACATGAAATTTACTTTGACTTCACTGAGACCAGTATTTCACCCATTCTTTTGTTTCTCAAGACTTAAGAAAGCCAAGTATGCAACAGTAATCTCAATTCAAAACCAGATACCTCATGTTTCAACTTTTAGTTACCAATGTCTTCTCATTGTGTCCAATGATAATTTGATATGAAGGTATTAGGAAATCATTCCTTCATATGTAAAACAAAAATATTTTTTCTGAAGATGTCTGAACGCCTCTGTCTTTATTGAGAGTCTGATGAAAACTAAACCTGAGCTATCTCCACCTCAACACTCTTGCAATGTCTTGCACTATTTATTACAGACTATCTATATTTTTTAAGTCTGATATGCATACGAAAAAACCAGAGATTTTTATAGCAGTTACAAATAAATAGACTGTGCCTTAGGGAAAATTATTCTGCTTGTAGAATTGAAAACTTTCTTTCCAGATTAACAGTTTACAGTGTTCCCTTTCTAGGGATTTAAAGACATTTTTTTAAAATGTTATGAAACACACACAAGATCAGAAAAAAATAGCAAGATAATACATAATGTTCAAATTTTCCATCAAACTGAGTAATCAGGCTCATGAAATAAAAATGGATTTACCAAGAAAAATCAGAATGCTGACACAAAATTAATAGTATAAACACTCAAAGAGAGGTATTTTCCACTACACATCTGATCAGCACTCAGTATCCAAGGATTCTTAATTATACTGAAGCATAGACAGAATGAGTATTTCGAAAAGTTCAATTGCTCACATTTTAACTGGAAAATTTTGGACAGAAATGAAATTCAGAGCTGCAGTTGTACACCTTGTTTATGAGAAAATATTAATTGATGAGCAATCCACACTCATACAGTTTTCTGGTACTTAAAATTTCAAAACTCTACTAAAAGAACTTCTATTTAAGGTCCACATGAGTTCTTTATGAGCTGCAATTTGAATTTGCATCAGTTTGCGAATCACATTTACATCATGCCAAATTAATAGGCATACATTGGATTCAAAGTTTTGCAGATGGAGATTTAGACCTATATTTAAACTATGATTTCAAATTTATCCAATAGGCTGGATGAAATAACCAGTAAGTTGTGCTGGCAACTGGCACTTTCTAGGGTACTAAGCAGACTACATCTGGATCAGAAAGAATCATCTGTGTGGTTAATTAGGTCTTTTTATATGTGATATTATTTTCACATTAATTGCTTTCTTGGGAATCACAAAGTGAAAACTGGATGCCATCAAACATTTTTGTTTCTATTACTTTTGATGTTTTTTAAATTATTTTTAAAAAATTTTTGGTGTAGTTTCTATGTATGTTATCTGTTTCAGCTGGTTCTTACATGTATAATCAGTCTATGCACACTGTCATTTTCATGAAGCATTAATAATTAAAGTACTCCTCAATTGTCTAAAAGAATGATTATAGTAGCTACATGTGATTTTAATTAGGCAGGGTACTAGACAGTGTGCTATGCACTTGACCAGTTATCCTCTGTGTATGCCTATTAAGATGGAGGATCTGATTTCTGATTGAATCTCCATATCATATGGTAAAAACCAGAGAAAACTGAGAGGGCAACAAATAAAGGCAATCAGACTCTGAAGTTCTCAAACTTAGTTCTGTCAGCATGACACCACATAACTGGTGAGCATTAAGACACCTGGGACAATTAGGAGATGCGATACTGAGCAATTCCCAATAAACTCAAGCAGACCTACAAACACCCAGCATTTAAGAAGACCAAGAACATGCTGTGTGTAGTCTTGCTTATGGTGAGTTCAGGAAGCATGCTGAGTGTGAGACTCCCTCACAGAAGTCCAAACAGAACCACAGGATATTTTTAAGTCTAAACAGCAGCAGCAAAGAAATCTGAGAACAGAAAGGTGAGTTGCGCAGAAGAGAGTTGTTTGTCTGAAAAGTACTGGCATGCACCCAGTAAAACCATAATTTCTGGTCCTGACAATGTTTCAGTCAATCACCACATAAAACAAACAAGACAATTAATTACAGAGAGCTGGTATACAATGTGAGTAAACCAGACTAAAGCTATTTGTCATACTGGCAGCAAAAGTCTTCAAACCAATATATGAACGGTGTACCAGGCACTTGCAGACCTTGTGAAACATCCTTCCTCACTGGTACTATGGACAGATGTAGTAAGTCGTGGGACTGAAACAGTCTTGGACATTTACAGGGCAACACTAATAAAAGATGCAAGATGGTACAGGAAAGGTTTAATATAAACTTTCACTTTGGGAATGTAGGTGCAAGTCACAAGAAACAAAAGCAGAGACATACATGGCACAGGAAGTCAAGGCTCATTAAGACAAAGGATGGCAAGAAAAAGGATCACACAGCAAAATACCTTTCTGAACCATGGCTGAGTATCTCTGCTTCCACCTAACTGAAGACCACAGGTATAAATTACACTTCTCAAATAATCTCGAGAGGCAGACATATGAGTTATTTGCCATAAAATACTTGTCTTGAATGGTGAGTATAAAACAGTCATAACCACGCCCTGAGACACTGATGTCTTTGCCCTTTGCCTTAACTTCAGTAATGACACGTATTGGTGAGAATATCAGATAGTTGTAACGGGTAAATACAGAGGCATTAATATGGAAGCATACTCACTTGGGATACGTCACTGAGCACTGACTGGTCTGCATAGCCCTGGCATTCAACATTGTTAGTACTTTTGTAGGTGAGAAAAAAGTGCAGGCCTTAATAGTTCTGCAGGAGAAGTAGCAATATCAAACTTTCCGAGCTTCAACACAAACACACATACATATATCACACACGCACATATATGGCATGTGAATTTTTTCTATCTCCTTAGAAGAGGAATAACTGGTTTAAAAAAATTATTCTACCTTATCTGTGTCAAAAAATGTGACTCTTACTTCAGTCAGCATTTGTTAAGCAAAGACCAACTACTCTCACATGCACAGTGTGCAAGCTATTGAGCAGAAGGAATTGAAGATGAACAGACTCTACTGGATTAAAAAGTTAAAAAGAATAAAAAGCTTAAAAGAGTTTGGCATTTTATAGATAATTAGATCACCAGAACCCAAACCTTTCTTGAAGCATAGGAAGGCTAATTATGCTCATTCTGAGAAGCCAAAACGTATGTGTTTAGAATAGACTTGAATGTATTTCCCTGATAATAACGGTGCTGTTTAATATATACTTGTTGCATTACAAGAGCCTTAAAATATCACTAGCATACTTCCATCAAGGAAGAGATTGTCTTTTTGCATGTGGTAGATCTAAATAATGAATGTAATTGTTAGTTCCTTGTTTGAACTTCAGATCTCATTTTGAGGAATAAATACTTCAAGTTTACACAGTTTAATACAAAATAAATTTATCCCCAAGTTAAAGAATGTTGTCATTGCAAACATAATTACCAATCCTCAGCCATCATTCAGGAAAGCTTATCAGAGTTAAATTCAGTAAATATAAATGTTTTCAAGAAGAATTTCCCACTCTATACAGTACCAATAATTGCAATTTCTTGGCTTATTAGCTACTAGCAACAGCAAGCCTGCATCCAGAGGAATTAGTGTTAAAGCAACCTTATTTGACATGTGGCTGGCAGATAAAAACCTAACTGTACATATCGGCATGCCTTTCTCTTTGTGCAACATGATTCTGAGAAAGAACATGGTATAAATTACACTGGCTCTCAACATACTGCAGTAGCATTTCAGACACCATTTTAGACTGCTGATGAGTTGTAATTTATGCAAACTGACCGCAAATATTTTTCATTTGCTATTTGGATCACGATGATATTCATGATAATATAGATTTTATTATATTTATAGTGAAAGGGTCTAGAGCAGAAGTAGTAGTAGTAATACAAATACTGAATTAAAAGGAAATAACCCTCACTTGGTTTCTTTTCAGAGTTTTTGCATAAGATAAGAAGTATTCTATTAGGTTTTGTTCAGTCAAAGCATTACTTTGTCGGGCGTGACGGTGAAAAACAGCTTTTGTGATTGGGATGGCATGGGACATAAAAAAACCCAAACACCTTAAGACTAGGATTATAACAAAAAAAGAAGCAGGCTACCAAGAATAAAATAGAAATCAATCAATTAAATCCATAATCAAACATTATAAACAGTTAGAACCACCATGCAGAGGCGACATAAAGGATAAAGGAAAGACATAGCTGGAACATGATAGATATGCGCTTTCCTTTGGATATATTCCAGACTTGAACAATGCTTTGAACTGATTAAAGGAGTTTTAATTCGGAACTGCAAGCTAGCTTAGTTTTACATATGATATAATTTTGGACAATGCACGATCTGTGTGAAAAAATTACCTCTGGCTGATATTAATTGTATCACACCTTTCTCAGCAATGTAGGG
>NW_010423906.1:0-1267 GCF_000710305.1 Buceros rhinoceros silvestris | reverse complement strand
GTAGGGAAACCCAGTAACCCACTGAAACTCAGTAAAGGTGAAAAGACATAGCTCCAAGTACAGAGGTGTGGCTAGGGGAGTTCCCTCCTGACTGTTCCACGAAATCACAAACTAGTTTTTGCAAATGAGTCCTCAAAATGGGAAGACAACAGCTCACTCTGGGAATATGCCAAGTCAAATATTCTGGAAGCTCAGGTCCTCCATAACAAAGAACACGATTTTGCCAATTTGTTTGCATATTATGCTGAAATTCTGCATAGTTAGGTTGGTGCACCCAATTACCCCCACAGAAGCAATAAACACAAGTGTAGTAATTAATCTTACCAGAAGAAGCTGTATTCATACAGATAACGTCACAATTACAGAATTATGCTCTTTAAAAATGTTAACAGAAATGACAGCAATGCTGAATGTTGTCTTTTAACAAAAGGAAAGTCACAGATCAGAATATCAATTTCAAGCTGTGAATTTTGCTATTGTGTCTTCACTAGTGAGAAAAAAAAAGCCAGTTAAATTTTGGAAGTTTTACGTGCTGGATATTTTGGCATTTCAAAAAATTATTTTGAGTCTCTGTCAGAAGAGTAATATTTTCTTCCTTAAGGATCACCCGAACTAAACAGTGGCCTAAGCACCTATGAATTACAGAATGTTTTGGATTGGAAGGGACCTTCAAAGGTCACCTAGTCCAACCCTCTGCAGAGAGCAGAGACATTTTCAACTAGATCAGGTTGCCCAGAGCCCCATCCAACCTGACCTGGAATGTTTCCAGGGATGTGGCATCTACCATCTCTCTGGGCGACCTGTGCCAGTGTTTCACCATCCTCAGTGTAAAAAGTTTCTTCCTTGTATCTAGTCTAAATCTCCCCTCTTATAGTTTAAAACTATCACCCCTTCTCCTGTCACAACAGGTCCTGCTAAAAAGACTGTTCCCATCTTTCTTACAAACCTCCTTTAGGTACTGAAAGGCAGCAATGAGGTTTCCCTGAAGCTTTCTTTTCTCCAGGCTGAACAACCTCCACACTCTCAACCTGTCCTCACAGCAGAGGTGCTCTATCCCTGTGATTAGGTTCATGTCCTTCTTGTGCTGAGGATTCCAGAGCTGGACACAGTACTCCAGGCGAAGTCTCACCAGAGCGGAATAGGGTGGCAAAATCACCTTCCTTGACCTGACCACTTTGCTTTTGATGCAACCCAGGCTCCGGTTGGCTTTCTGGGCTGTGAGCGTACATTGTCGGGTCACGTCCAGCTTTTCATCCACCAATACCCC
>NW_010423905.1:1917-3398 GCF_000710305.1 Buceros rhinoceros silvestris | reverse complement strand
TCAAAGGCTTTAATAAAGTCCAGGTAGACAAATTCCACAGCCCTTCCCTCATCCACTGAGTGTTTCACCTTCTCCTCAACCGCGATCAGGTTAGTCAAACAGGACCTGCCTTTCTTAGACCCATGCTGATCGGGCCTGATCTCCTGGTTGTCCTGTATGTGCCATGTGATGGCACTCAGGATGATCTGCTCCATAACTTTCCCCAGCACTGAGGTCAGACTGACAGGCCTGTCACATTTGCTAACCTCCAGTTAACTGGGGCCTCCCTGTTTAGCCAAGACTGTTGAGAAATGATGGATAATGTCTTGTTGAGCACTTCCATCAGCTCCCTCAGTATCCTTGAGTGGATCCCATCTGGCCCCATAAAATTGTACATGTCCAAGTTGTGTAATAGGTCACTGACCATTTTCTTGTGGATTATGGGGGCTTCATTCTGTTCTCCACCTGTCTTACATAACAAGGAGGTGGGCACTCAGAGAACAAGTGGTCTTACTATTAAATACTGAGGCAAAGAAGGCATTCAGTACCTCATTCTTTTCCTCATACTGGGTCACTGTGTTTCCCCCTGCAGCCAATAAAGGATGGAGATTCTCCTTAGCCCTCCTTTTGTTGTTAATGTATACAGAGAAAAATTGATAATTGTCCTCTATGGCAGTGGTCAGATCAAGTTTTAGCTGGGCTTTGGTCTTTCTAATTTTGTCCCTGCACAGCCTCACAAAATCCTTGTAGTCCTCCTGAGTGACCTGAACCTTCTTCTATAGGCCATAGACTTTCCTTCTCTTCCTGAGTTCCAGCCAAAGTTCTCTGTTCAGCCTGACCAGTCTTCTACCCCATCAGCTCATCTCACGGCACACTGGGATGGCTTGTTGTTGTGCCTTAAAAATTTCCTCCTTAAAGAATGTCCAGTCTTCCAGGACACCTGTGCCCTTCAGGGCTGCCTCCCAAGGGAGACTGTCAACTAGTCTCCTAAAAGGCCAAAGTCTTCACTCTGAAAGTACAAGGAGGAACTTCTCCTGACTCCAGTCCTTACTTCCTCAAGAATTGAAAACTCTACCATTTCATCATCACTGTGTCCAAGATGGCCTCTATCCTTCACATAACTCACAAGTTCTTTTATGTTCAAGAACAACAGGTCCAGCAGGGAGCCTTCCCTTGTTGGTTCACTCACCAGCTGTGTCGGGAAGTTCTTTTCCACACACTCTAGGAATCTATTGGACTGTTTCCTCTCTGCTGTATTTTATTTCCAGGAGACATCTGGTAAGTTGAAGTTCCCCACAAGATCAAGTGGTAGTGACTGTGGGACTTCTCTCAGCTGCTTATGGAGTATTTCATCTTCATCTTCATCCTGGTTGGGTGGTCTACAATGGATTCCCACCATGATACCTGCTTTGCTGGTCTTTCCAGTGATTCTTACCCATAAACACTCAACCCTATCATCAACATCATTGTTCTCTAGACAATCAAAATACTCACTAACATAC
>NW_010423905.1:575-1591 GCF_000710305.1 Buceros rhinoceros silvestris | reverse complement strand
GGTGAGAAAGAACGCAGGAAATTATTTTCAGTCACTTCTTCTGTGCTTCAATTTGACCATTTACACAACAGTAACAAATTGATATCAAACACTATGCAGAAATATTACTATGTAATAATTCAATACTAATTCTGAATTGTTTCTGTTTCATTCCAACAACATAAATATCTTTTCTACTGGCTAGGTACAAAAACCTAACGAGGAGTGTCAAAGTTTTGGCCGAGGCAAGCCAAGTCCGGTGACGTAATACCCTTCTCTATTTCAACAGAAATAGGAGAAGGAAGAAAAGAATTTGTGATACTTCTGAATGTTTTGGAAAACTGAAACAAAGATTAATAACGCTACAAACAGAAATATATTCAATACAAAAGAAAACCCGTGGAGTATTAAGGGTTTTGTATGGGATGAAGAGGCAAGGGTTAACCGCAGATCGGGATTGAAAGCAGAATGAACTGCTGCAGCGATCAAAGATGGCGGCGGCCACGTGGTCTCCCGCGGGGGGGCAGAACAAAGAAACCGCGGCAATTACGAAAATGCCGAGACACTGCTTGTAAAGGCAGAATCTGCTCAATCCTACCAGTCTTATCGTGGATTGAGACAAAGCAGAATGCAAAAACGGGCGCGGCGAAAAGCAGCAGGCAGGAAACAGCTCTCAGACGCGCGGGGCGAGAGGGGTCAGGACCACACGGTGCGCGCAGTCCTCCGTGGCAATGGCTACTTGCCAAAAGTGGTGACCGCAGTGAGGGGGGTTTTGGTCCCCCGCGGCGGCTGTGCCGAGACGACGGCAGTCATCTCCGGGGTGCGCGGTTCCCACAGCTGGTTCCTTGTGGTGCAGTGGTTTCCGTGGTGACTAAACGACTCCTCAGAACAAGTGACGGCGGTGAGGGGGGGTTCGCTCCCTGGCGGCGGCTGTGGCGAATGCAGCAGCAGGGAGGCTTTAGTCAAAAAGTGACAGGAGGCTTTAGCCGAAAGCAGCAGGGGGCAGGCAGGAGCTGGCTCCAGGTGGATCCGACTGC
>NW_010423905.1:0-369 GCF_000710305.1 Buceros rhinoceros silvestris | reverse complement strand
AGGTGTTGCCTCAATGTCCGGCGAGGTGGAAAGAGGGCGAGGCAAACTGAGCCACGGCTTTTTAAAGGGAAAGCAGTGCAAAAAAAAGTCCGTGAAAACTTTCAACCAATTAAATGCTGCAATAGACGTCACATGGCAGGGAATACTATTGCTCAGTTTAAAACAAACTCTTCTGAAACAGGAGAAGTTTCCTTAAACGCTGACAAAGACAATGGAATTTTTCCTTTCATAGGTGTGTTGGTTGAGGAACAGAGGCGTCTACAATCAGATGTTACTAGGTATTGATGCATAACTCATTAATTTATCTCAGGTTTTCCCTAACCAGGGGTAAAAAGAGCCTCTGGGTGCAGTTCAAAGCCTCCAAGTCCC
>NW_010423904.1:25323-25604 GCF_000710305.1 Buceros rhinoceros silvestris | reverse complement strand
AAAGGAGATCTTTGCTGACCTACCACACTTATGGCCGTACTACGTCCAACAGGAGGTGACAAGAGAAGACCATCAGGGATATAAAGCATATCACAAGGCTCAGTGTAAGACTAATGAAAAATGGCATATGGTTGTCTGGGGAGGACCTTTCACACTCTCCTAAAGTCCTGTAAAATTTGAACATAAATAACATGAAGTCAATATCATTGACCTTCTGAGACAGAAAGCCACAACAGCAATGCTAAACTGTTCCAAGGATTTCCTGTTCTTTTCACCTCTTT
>NW_010423904.1:21154-25205 GCF_000710305.1 Buceros rhinoceros silvestris | reverse complement strand
TCCCTTTGGTCTTACATAAAGATGACATATGTCCTAGGCAGGTCTCAATTACCTTAACGTGTGTCTTAGGTGATGCTAGTGGCAACCTTGTAAAAACTGCTTAGAGAGAGATCAGCTTTAACAATGAACCGTGGTATATTTGCAGATCAGTGAAATGTCTGAGCTGAAAACCTGCTGTGTTTTGTAGTGGAAATTCAAGCAGAAATCCTGTTATCTCCTGCTCAGGACATACGCTGTCCATGCAGCAGGCCAGTATATCTACTGAGAAAGGAAAACACAGGACTTCTACCTGGCCATCCCTGAAAAAGGCAGACTGCATCCAGGTAAATTTGTCCAAGCAGTTATCAGGACCAGCTTGAAATAACATGAAAAGAAGGCCTCTTCCACAGAATTTCTTCTTCTTAAGATCTGCAGGCAGCCTCTCATGGCACCTCTTGTGTCCCACCTGCTGCCTCTCCTCCAGTGAATCTTTCCAAGAGGGTCTCTTTTACCACACTCACTTCTCCAACTCAGAAGTGTCACCTGGGCAGAATGGGAGGACTCCCTGCTTTTGACCATGACTTCTGGCTTGCCCAGCATGCAGAAATCATGGAGATGCCCGTCGGGGAGGAAGGTTGCTCTTCAGCACACAGTCAAAAGTCTGATCCTTTGGGAGTGCAGGAGTGATTTTAGTGTGTGGACTTCACAGATGATCTGTTTCTGCTGTGTGTTTGACATCCTTGGGATGTCTTACTATGCAGAATCAATGTATGTGCAGTAGGTTTGATATTTCCCAGATATATTAAGCCCGTTAGGTACATACTGCAGTGAAGTCTGCAAAAATATTCCTGTTAAGACAATTCATCTATTACAGCAGGCCCTGAAATGACCTTCCTAAGAATCAGTGTCTAAAAATGAATTAAGTTTTCACTACCTTTCTAACAGGCGTATCAATCCCGAACAAATCATCACTCTCCTACTTCCGGTGGTTATTTGTTTAGAGCAAGTATCTGGTGAAGCACTAAGTGTGGTTTCTTCCCTGTCTTACATCCAGCTCTGCCATACAGTGATCATGTTGCCACGCTGGAAGAAAATTGACAGGGGGGTGGGGGGTTGGGGGGGAGATTCTTTAATTTTCTTTTTCAAGAACAGTCCTCCTGGATATCAAATAGAATTTCTTACCTGTGTTATCAGAAATGACACAGTTCATAAAAGTCAGCAAACCACGTAAAGATTGGCAACCAGCAGGGTGCCAATTTTTTCTAATTTGCAAAGCATCCAAAAATGTTTCAACTACTGGACCTATTTCAAATTTTTACACTCAAACCCTGTCACTTTTATAGATTTTAAGGACAATGAAAATGTCTGACAGTGTCAGAGCTGAATACTGACTTTGCCACATCCCAGTTTATTCATTTGTGCCCTCTCAAAGGGTGCTAAGGACTAGAATATCAAGAGTTGTCTGGTTTTACTCCCTTCAATTCTCAGCAGTCCTGTCAAACCCCATAAACTGAGAGGCTCATGCAGTTCATCATCGCATTATCATTTCACAGAGACAAGGCTAAAGCTCACCTGACACTGGGGCACCTCTCCTGCTCTGTGGTCCAATGTGCTCAACAGGGGTGCCCAGCCTGCCCAGGATGCAAGTGGAAGAGGAGCATCATGGAGATGCACAGGTGCTGCGTGGGTACCACATCCAAGTTATCCCTGCCAGAAGGCATATTCCCAGCCTGGTTCCACAGTTCCTTCCTGGCACCCAGTGCCTTCTCACAGGTCAGAGGCAAACTCATCCAAGAGACACACCTGCACAGGCAGAGATTCACCAGGCTTCATCACCAATAGTCAACACAACAGGTAATGCTAGCACCCAGCTGGGACATGAGCAGGAGCCCTCCAGAGACCACATTATGTTCTCTCAGTCCCATCTACCAAATGTGGGCAACTGGGCAAAGAGAAAAGAAGCTTTACACAGATACTGCCCTGCATAGCTTCATGAGGTGGGCTACAATGTCATCTTCAACTAGTAAAAGAAACCTGGTTAACCACAGCGGATTCTGGAGACATAATTAAATTGCATGTCCTGTAAGCCCTTATTATTATAATCACTTTTGATATGCACTGTGAAACATTCACCTGGCTTTCATCCCTACCTCTGTCTGCTGTCTGTGGTTGAAGAACAAGTGACGTTTATTTTGTGCTGAAAGACAACTTTGTTCCAGACCAGATGTCGCATTCACTGCACATATGTCAGCCCTGCAGGTGCTATCACAGACTCAAGAAACAGCAAGTTTTGAAGCAATTTTCAAACAACAATGTAATGTTACTTAGACAAAATAATAAAACACTTTCTCTGCCTCAGTCTTAGCAAGTTTTGAGGGTTTTTTTTCCCCAAGACAGTGAGTTATATTGTGCTTTCTCTTCCATCACTACACTGAGAACAACTCCACTGACTTCAGAGGAAAGTTTCACATTTATGCTACTGAGAGTGAAATTTTAAACCACTACATGGATATGCTGCATATTTGAGGGACTTGGCTGGTTTAACATTTTAATTCTTCGGGAACTGGCTTTAGATTTCCCTCTCTCTAATGCGGTGAAAGCAAATCCAAGCTTTCAATGAGTAATTTATTAATTCCAGCTTTTGGGGGACAAATTTTACTCCAGGGCTTCACATAAACATTATATCACCCAGGTGTGATAACAGAACGTGTCCTACCATATTTAATCCAGCCACTGCATCACATAAAATACCAATTGACTTCTCCCTTTCACTTATCCCAAAAGACCATAAAATCTTTCTTCTTGCTTTTTTAAAATCTATTTTGGGTATCTGTTGATTTTTTTTACAGTGACAGCTCACTGTCATTGCAAATATGGGTCCTCCTCAACTGTAAATTTCAAGTGATCCATCTGCTTCTTTACAAGTGGGTTAAATACAGATTTTAAGATACAAAACGCAGATTTCCCCAGTGCCTCCTAATCAAATACTTGTAGGTAAAACTTTCTTTCATCTTCAGCTGTATGACTCATAAATGGGTAAAACATTACGGTCCAGATCTACAAAAGTGCCTAAAGAAGAACCTACATAGAACCAGGCTTTTCAACACCAGAGAGCCAAAACGCTAACTTAGCCCACAAGGACTAGGAAAATTTTTGGTGTAGCACTAAGTTATGCTTTTATATACACGAAGTGCTGCATCTGTCTTGGAAGGAAATCACTGCTACCCATGTATGGGTGGCCAATTCCACCAGCCAAGCTTACTGCTGACAGATGGGAGCTTTTCACACTGCACCACTACCACATCTAATACGCTTTGCTTGAGGGTACTTGAGGACATCTTGGGCCAATTTCTGCCACAGGTTCAGATACATCCACATCAAATCTACCCAAGCCAGTGCTGGAGCTAGATCCATCAATGAGCTGGGAGAAAGACTTACAGGCTATCACACTGCACTATAAAAACCTTGGTTTGGGATCTGAGGCATAGTAGAAGCCACAGTGCCCTTTCATAGCTGTGTTGCTGGAGCTGTGTTAGACGGAAATTAAGATCTCTCTTTACAAAGTTGCATCTTCAGAAAAACAATAACAGAGTAAAAAAGTCAGGAAGAAATCCCAAACCCTGCCACCCACCCCCTAAATTGTCAAAGGTCAGAATTTATTATTATCCTCTCTAAAGCATCCTCCTCTTGACACAGAAAAGCAAACTGTTAATAATTTGTTGTTGAAATCTGTTTCCAAAATATGTAAGTGAAAGAAGCAGATAAAACACCCTTTTTTTAAGAAACCACAAATTCAAGTGATTTGTCTTCTTTCTATAAGCACCTAAGAAAACAATCTGCCTCTCATTTTGCTTCTGTGCGTGCTTATGTTTTAAATTTTTTTGAGTTCTCTTCACTTTATCTTTGGCAACCAGTTTTGGGGAGAACATGGTAGTTGAAATGCTAAGCCAAGAGAAACTCCGTGTGATGTCCAGCACACAATTTCACAAGTCAAAAACTTGTCCACAGTACAAGCTCAGGAAAAAATTATTTTATATTTCATACAAAATGTTTAAAGATTATTTTACTTCAC
>NW_010423904.1:7373-21060 GCF_000710305.1 Buceros rhinoceros silvestris | reverse complement strand
GGAATGTTTGAGTGCAAGCATACAATTTACAAGTAGTTCACTTTTCTGAAACATGTGTATGGAGCTGGGGTGTGCTGAGAGCCAGCATGGAGCAGATTCTGCTGCCTCTGTTTCCCTTCCATGGAAAATGAGGACATGCCCAGCCAAGCAATTACGTCCATAACTCTAAGTTTTGGCCTGAACCTCATGAAAGAGGTGCTGTATAGCCCACTCTTTTCACGAGGAGCACGTGAAAGGGTACTTGTACTTGCTATATTGTACTTGATATATATATATATTACTTGCTACATATACTTGCTATTAGTTGCCCTTAAGCTATATTACAAGCAATGACAGTAACGCAGCCATGGGAGGAATTAAAGATGAGAATACGTCGTGTTCAAAGTCCATATATGGCTTGCATTCTACTTGCTATCCCATATCACATTTTTACAGGTATCCTCTCTTCTGCTAGTGAGATAAAATTCAGTGTAGATTACTTTTAATCCAGTCTACCACTTTCGTTTTGCTATGTAGTAACCATATGAGATTAAGGCATGTGCTAAAGTCTGCTGAATTAACACACTTGCATAAGTAACTTGCTGTGTACCCACTGGATTATCTAATTGAGTTTCTGCCTTCTTTTTCTCATTGAGGTGTTTTTTTTTTTAATCCTGTCTTTGAAATCATTGGGAAAATTGCTGCAGACAGCCACAATTTCAGTAATTCATGAGTACTATCTGGAGAAGCAAAAATTTGAGTTACCTTTAAGTATTGTAGAGAAAACCTTTTATTCTCTGCTGTGGACTAACATGTTATATAGTTCAAGAAATAAATACATACAGTTCCGGGGCTTCTAGTTATTCCCCATAATGCACATAGTCTGCACAGTCTGTCAATCAAGCTATTTCTCACTTCCAGAATTCCTTTTACAATGCTACTTGCTCAATAATTGATGAAAATTTACTTATAAAGGATAACAGCCTTATTGTTTGGAGACAGAATGTTTTCTCACCATTTTCTTCCACTTTAAGGTATTTTATTTTGCTGTTCATACAGCTAAAAATGCCATGATGCAGGATGGATGGAAAAGAATTCAATTTGATGCAGAATTGCGAGGAGTGTTTCACAGAAAACACGACAACCTATCAGTAATCAGGATACACAACTCTTCCAGAAAAACTCATTTGTTCATATTATAACTGAAAATCCTAAAATCAGCATTAAACATCCTAAATCGGCACACATTAAGATAAATGATATGTACAATTACTGCAAATTCAAGCTGTAGCTCTGCAGGTCACAGTTGTCATTTATACCTTAGTATACATCTGTAATCTGAAGGAGATCAAGGGCTTGTGTACAGATGAGAACCTGCTGGAGCACAGCCTCAGGTATTACACCACTTGTAAAACATTTGTATGACTTGCCCTGTGTAACTGACTATAGGGGTAGTGCTTAAAAATTAGAGCTGTAGTCATATATCCCTCATAAACTCACAAAGCTGCATATGTAAATGACTAATAGATACAACTGCCACAACACCAGCAGGCAGTTCTCTTTCCGAACCCGGTACAATCCTCATCTTCAGTGACTGGTAATTAACCGAACAAGCCTCCCAGATGAAAGGTGAAATCCTAGCTGTACTGCAGCAACTGCCAAAACTAACATCAGGATGGCCAGGATTTTATTTGGAAAATTAGGTTTACATTCTTAGAAGAGAACATATTGAATTTCCTTTTCTTAAAAAATCATTTGCAGCACAAAAGTTATGTAACACATACCATCCCATCCACCACAACCTTCCTGTGGTTACTTCTTCCAGTAAATATTTTGGAAACAAAGGCATAAGTTGAAAAAAACCCTTCGTGATGACTGTGTAATTAGAACAAGAATCAATAGAACACAGGGAATTCAAGGTAGGGAAATGCTTGAAGAACACCATCAAATATTCAGGTACCTGACTGTTCAGATATGATCTGTGCCACTGAAAGCCAGCTCAGTTTTCTCATTAAATCAGTCAGATAGAAGATAGTGTTTCTCCCTATGAACTTTGGCATGATTATAGCCTTAGAACATTACGGCTACTATTAAAGACTGTCAATTCAAAGACGTTGGCCTGTTACTCAAAGGTTGACCTGGGAAAGGGAGTAAAATCAAAGAAAGAAAACATGAAAGTTGTCACTTACAGGCTTCATCACATATATTTTTATGAGACTCCATTCACCAAGTGATTAAATAGCTCAGAATGTTTGTGTTAAACTACGGATTGACAAAGTCTCTTGAATTTTCACTAAATACACAGCATGATGTTTGTAGACAGGAACTCTGAGTTACAGATTATAGAAAATATGTTTTTAACTAACTGTTAGATGCCACTCTTACCCCCCCACCAAAAAAAAAAGTCATCAGCAATTTCTTAGAAGAGATCTTTTTTCTTCCCATAAGACATATATCTAATTATGACTATTGCTTAATTTTCGCGGTGTGTAAGTTGACTTATAAATAAAATTAATATTAAATATTAAATTTTCCACCTCATTTTATGCATTTGGTATATTTATTTGGGATATTCTTATCAGTTGGATAAACAATATCAATAAAATGTTAAAATGTCAATAATCTGTAAACTGCATAAATCGAAGTTAACTTTATTGTTTTAAGAACAAATGAAAGGTAAGATTGAGCATCATCCATCACTTAGTACCAAACAATGCAAGAGCCCGGTTCCTCTCTGTCAGCTTGGGAAGCAACAGCCACCACCAAATGGAAATGGCAATTCTTTTTTTTCTCTTCCAATAGAGGTGCAGCTTCTTATTACTTTGTCTCAGGTAAGCTCAGTAAAGGGCACATATTTCTTTTCAGTCCGTCTCTAGGTAACCATGAAAAAAGCTGTGCACTTGACACACGACCCAAGATGTTCCAACTGCAAAGGAAGGCTTTTTGTACCACCTAAGGCCTGTAGTATTTCATATTATGTGGGAAAAAGTGATTTCAGATCTTGAGGCCAAAAATGTGGAATGATTTTCTGTTACAAGCCTCTACAGAATTAACTCAGGACCGACTACTGAAGGCTGAACTTCAGTGCATGTTACAGCAGTTAGGATCAGGTTTTCTGTGTCTCTGCAAACAAATCAAAACCTTCCACTGGACTCTGAGCGTTTGATCCAGCACTGATGAGATAGTTGAGAGACAGAAGAAAACATTCAGCAATGCCTAAAGCATGGAAGAGGTCATGGTTTGCTCTAGGAGGCAGACATAGTCCATTACTTTCACAATAATGTTTTACTCAGGGGAGAAGCCTTAAGTAGGCAAGTATGCAATCATACATACTGTTTCCCATGCCACTTTCTAAAGGAACTGGGTGTTTTCCAGATACATTTTCCAGGCTGCAGAAAGTGATCTCTTTCCAAATATAGTACTTTCACGAAAAATTGTCTTAAGTGGTTTTGGCGACATAAGAAAATGAAACATTTGCATTTTTTTCTCTTCCCTACTCCCTCAAAACTGTGTTTTGACAAATACAAGTGGGACTTAATTTAGCTGAGAGAGAAAGTACTGAGGCACAACAATGAAAGCGGCTGCATCAGATTCATGTGCCCTGGATCTGTGTTTATCAGGTTTATATCTAAAAGGTATCAGCAACCCCGGAACTATTTTTTCAGTACGTAGACCTCCACTGGGAAAAGGTCAGCACTGCATATGGAATAGCTGCCTCTTCGCACAGTTAGATGCTCCCATCTCCTGTGCCTTGAGTCTGCTGCTCTTCTCTGCACTCCATGTTGTCTGGACCAGAAATTGGCAAATGAGAGACAAAAATGAATTCAAGTTTCTTCACAGTGCACAAAAACATTTGGGGGGGTCATTTAACATTTAACAGAATTAATTTTACGCTGTTTAAGTAATTTCTGTGAGGACTGCTTTCTTAAGCTATGTTAATAAGAATTATATTCAGTTCTGAGATGCAAAAAAACTACTTGAATTTCTCCTTCATGGAGAAGGCACTTTGGGGTTCTTTTTATTTTAGTTTGCTTTTGTCCCTTTTGGATTTTTTCAAGAGCTGCAACCTTGGCTGATTTGAAAATGTATGAAGGATAAAGACTTGCAGATTATGCCAATTTAGGAGGGTGTGTCAATCTGCTTGAGGGTAGGGAGGCTCTACAGTGGGATGTGATCAGGCTGAATCGATGGGCTGAGGCCAATTGTTCAATAAGGCCAAGTGCTGAGTCCTGCACTTGGGTCACAACAACCCTCTGCAGTGCTACAGGTTTGGGGAAGAGTGGCTGGAAACTGCCCAGCAGAAAAGGACCTGGGGGTGTTGATTGATTCCTGACTAATATGAGCCAGCAGTGTGCCCAGGTGGCCCAAGAAAGCCAACAGCATCCTGGCTTGTATCAGAAATTGCGTAGCCAGCAGGAGCAGGGCGGTGATTTTCCCTCTGTGCTCAGCACTGGTGAGGACACACCTAGAATACTGTGTCCGGTTTTGGGCCCCTCACTACAGAAGGTCATCGAGATGCTGGAGTGTGTCCATAGAAGGGCATCAAAGCTGATGAATGGTCAAGAGAACAAGTCCTATGAGGAGCAGCTGAGGGAAATGGGGTTGATTAGTCTGGAGGAGAGGAGGTTGAGGGGTTACCTTATCTCTACAACTACCTGAAAGGAGATTGCAGTGGGGTAGGAGTCAGTCTGTTCTCCCAAGCAATGCGCAATAGGATGAGAGGAAATGGACTCGAGTTGCACCAGGGGAGGCTTAGGCTGGATATTAGGAAGAAATTCTTTACAGAAAGGTTTATAAAGCATTGAAACACTCTGTTCAGGGAAGTGGTAGAGTCACAATCCCTGGAGGTGTTTAAAGGACATGTAGATGTGGTGCTCAGGGACATGGTTTAGTGGTGACTTCTCCATGCTGTGTTAATGGTTGAAGTTAATGATCTTAAAGGTCTCTTCCAACCAAAACAATTCTGTAATTCTGTGACTTCTAAAATGACATTTTTGACACAAAAGAAGTGTTTCCACCCTGAGTTGCAAACACTAACTTGTTATTAGTCAGCCATTCTCAATGAAATATAACAACAATAACATTGAATTCCAAGCCTGGCATCAATACAATGCTGGTCAGGCAGCAGTTAAACTACAGTCTACATTTACTGTCAGAGAGAAGAGTAGAGAGATGATGAGAAAAGGTGAGCCTAAGGGAAACTGCTTTTTCTTGAGAGATTAAGCTGAAAAAACAGGTGCAGGGAAGCTTTAAAAGTATTTCAAATACTAGAAAACTAGTAGAAAACTACTAAAAATTTTGCATTAATAATGCAAATATTTCTAAAACTATGGTGTGGCATGGCATCCTTTCATTTAGATGTATCACAAAGGGTTAAAAATGCTTATATGGGCAGTAAGACGTACTCTGTACATCGACATAATTCCACCGATACTTGCATAGGATTTATTTCACCTGGTCTTGGTTATCTGATCCATCATCTATCTTAGTGCTCGAGGTTCCTCTTCCAGTCACCAGAGAGAGAAAGTTTTGCTGTAGTGGAAAGTGATAATTCTCCACCTATATTAGACAAGATGAGGTCATCGTCTTCTAGAGGTCCTTATTCCTCCTTGCTGCCTTTAAGGGATGACTGCTTTTCCAGAGAGTGTATTTCTCTGGAAAATACAGAGCTTAAGGGAGCTTAAACAATGAGCTGAGATGGGGATGGCTGCACCATGTGAAGTTTCACCTTTCCACATAAGCCCAGTCCTACATGCTTCACACCAGAGCTGGGTGACTGAGCAGCAACAGCTACTTGAGAATGATCTGATTATATCCTTCCTCTAATGCACAAGCCATTTACTGAAAAAGTGTTACACCACCACAGGAGAATTTACTGGTATTTGCCCAAATGGATCTTTTTGCTGTCATTTTCAGTGCTGATTCCCAGATAGCCATTCTGCAGTAATATCTAGCTACAAAAACAAGTTCTAGGACAAAAAGTTTCCTGTAGGTTTCACATCCAGGCTTGCAGCCATTTCAGGGCAGCTATCCTGCTTTTGCTGAAATTGCTCAAGGAGGCAGTCTTCCCATTAGCAAGACACCGAAAAATTTCAGAGAGGTGATCAAACACTTTACAGTCAAATATTAGTTTGTGTTTAAATGCTGAAACTTAAAATATCTGGCTTATAATTGTCTTCTGCTTTTCCAGATCCAAAATATTTTATAAATACATACTTTCCAGAGGGCTGCCATGAGGTTATATAAAACAATTTCACACTCTGTATGCTCAGCTTTGAGTAGGGAACATCTGTTCTTTTGTTTAGTACTCATCAAGACTGACTTTTTATCTTTAAGAGAAGGACAGATTGACTATATCATAAAATATAAAAGCAGTACTATCATGATCACAAATGACATTGCTTCAATCTGTGCAGATTTTGTTGGATTTACAGTTTAAATATCCCTGACAAACAATTCATTACCGTATAACCTACCACAAAAATCAAGCTATCTCCGTAAAAAAGTCTGTGCTATTGCAGTTACATTGTGCAGCATCTGGGAATTAAGGCAATTTAGATTGCTTAACAAATGGACAAATTTAATCAGTACAATAGCAATAGAGCAATCCCTCAAAAAAAGAAAAAAAAAGGCAACCACAAAAACAAAGCAGTTGTAACTCTTTCCATAAAGAAGACACATTAAAGGCAATCTGCTCAGGAGTTCTGCTTCCCTTTATGTAGACCCTTTTTTATAGTCTGCTCATTGCAAGTAGGTATTGCCAACTTACAAGGCTCAGGAAGTGCTGCCCATCCCCAGTAGTTGATGGAATTGGGAAAGAGCTCATGGAGCAGTGTGGCTTCAAGTTCCCATTAACCACAAATAATTGCACTTGGTTTACTGAGGGGAAAAGCCAAAATGTATTTCATTCTCCAGTAACCGGGAAGAATGGAAGAGTATCTGCTGGGTTGTGCACTCACAGTCAAGGGGAGAAGCCGCAGCAGGACAAATTGCAAACATTCCTCTCCAAAGACAGAATGTGGCAATGGCAAAATGTGGGAATGTAGCTGAAATCCAGCCGGGATGATGTGTAAAGCAGTAGCATCACAAATCAGCACCATGCAAATTGTTCTGACAGAAGCAAGGTGATGATAGGCAAAGTGAAGTGTAAATGTAACCACACTTCACTCTTTTACTTAAAAGATCAAATGTAAGAGTCAGTTCCCTAATCTGTATGAGGTGTAAAGTCAAGCTGTAGGGTGTTGTCTTTTCAACCTTGTTCTTCTGTTGATGTTCTTGGTTATCAAAGGGATTCATGAACAGGCTCTAGCTAAGTTTAGACTCCTTGAAAGTGGTTCATTAGCTGAGTTCATCCCTCACTGTGAATTCCCAAAGCATGAAGAAAATCACTCTGCTAAATTTCTGAGGCGTTCAAGATAATCCATTCAGCCTAAAAGGCATTTTTTTTTCCAGAGAATAAAACAATGCCCTGTTTCTTTTGTTACTATGTAATTTATGGCAAAGCCGATGACTGACACTGATTGCAAGGATGGCTCTCAGGAGTTTGCCAGTTGTTATTGCTTTACCTGGGATATACTGTACCTGCAGTACAAAAATTGTGGCATGTAGTTATTTAAAAGGGTGCAGACTTTCTACAGAGCCTCTGGAAGAAAGGGCATCATCCAGTGCCATAATAAAACTGTACGTAGCCTAAGCATTTATTAGAAAAGAAATCTCTAAAATCTCAGGTTACAAAAGTTCCTGGGCAGCTGTCATTAGAGTACCAAGGCTAAGGTGTCCTATAGATGCACTTGCTTCTCAGACTCAGGAAAAAGGGATCAGATATTTGACATCTCCATCTTTGTCTGTATCAGCAATTAAATGGGCCCAGGACCATGGGCCTGAATGGTTTCCTCTCTCATTCCCACTGCTTTTAGGAACAGTCCCTGATAGACGCTGTCATCCAGGCTGTGCCTGGGCATTCCTCAGGGGAGTGGTAGTTGGTGCATGCCAAAACTCATACTACGGATTATGCTAACAGCCAGTTTGGACAATCATGTGCCAGTGCTGGAAGCTGTACCCTAGCCTGGTTTTATTTATATTATCACCTTAGCCTCTGTTTCTCACTGCCAGCCCAATGACCGTGGATGCTGTTCTCTCCTCTAAATGGAATCATAGCAGATGGAAGACAGAGATCATAGCATACCATGCCAGGGCTGTGACTAATTTAAGCTAATATCAGATCATAAGTCAATGCCAGGGGGGAGTAGGTGTTACCTCCAAAAGCAGAAGGGAAGGAAGCATCTGTGGCCTTGGCTGTACAGCCACCAACGTCCAGAGCTGAGTCATCTGGTTCCAAGTCCTCTCATCAGATACAAATTTCTGGAAGTAATTTCAAAGTACCTTCCCCTTCAGATGTTTATTTGCTGCAAACACTCAGGCACAGTAGTGACAGTGAAGGAGTTGATACAGTGGGACTATCTGGGGCTTGTAGCTGTTACAGCGATGTTAACACATAGAAACTATTTTCCTTCTCTGGGCACCCTGTTCCAGTGCTCTGTCACCTTTGAAGTCAAGAAGTTTTTCCTCATGTTTAGATGGAACTTCCTGCATTCCACCCCTTGTCCTGTCGCTGGGCACCACTGCAAAGTGTCTGTTCCCATCCTCTTGACACCTACCTTTTAGATACTCACAAGGATTGATAAGAACCCCTCTCAGTCTTCTCTTCTCCAAGATAAAAGGACCCAGATGCACCAGTCCCCTAATCATCTTCGATGCCCTCTGCTGGACCCTTTCCAGTAGTTCCCCGTCTCTCTTGAACCGGGGACCCCAGAACTGGACACAATACTCCAGATGTGGTCTCACTAGGGCAGAGTGGAGGAGAAGGAGAACATCCCACTACCTGCTGGCCACACTCTTCTTAATGTACCCCAGAAGACCGTTGGCCTTCTTGGGCACAAGGGCACAGTGCTGGTTCATGGTTAACTTGTTGTCCTCCCAAGGTGCAGGACCCAGCTGTAGACTTGCCCTTGTTGAATTTCCTCTCTGCCCAACTCTCCAGCCTGTCCAGGTCTCATTGAATGGCAGCACAGACTTCTGGTGTGTCAGCCACTCCCCCCAGTTTCGTGTCATCAACAAACTTGGTGAGGGTTCACTCTGTCCCCTAAGCCAGGTCATTGATGAATTTGTTGAACAAGATTGGACCCGCAGCTGACCCCTGGTGAACACTGCTTGCTACAGGCAAATTGTCAAATCACTTGGCTGGTATTTCTTGAGCACACAAGACCATGAGCTGGAGCAAGTTAGAACAACTCACTAATTAAAGTTTAATTATTTCAGACTCCAATTACTTAAATAGGAGGGATCGCACTTTTCTCTTCATAGTAGATTGTCACAGCAATCAGTGTAGAACTGCAAAAAAGACTGGCACTGTTCCTCTATGCCCTGGGGAGTTCCCACCAGTTAGCAGCACCTATAGTTAGTACAGTGCAACTGCTCGATGGAAAATAATTTGTACCAACAGGCAGAGATGAGCCTGAAGGAGTGGAACAGATGGGTCCCATTTACAGAATGGTTGGAAAGATACATGCTCTGTATCATTTAAAGGTTGCCAACAACTTGCTCAGCACATGCTTAGTGTTGCCTGACCCCTACTCTCAGCCATACAACCTTGTCACCATCCACCTGCTCAAGCCAGCTCCCAACACCTTTCCTTCAGAGCTGTGAGGTGGCCACATGAGCTTACCAAATTTAGAGTTCATCTTCTTAGCTGAAAATTACCCACTGTGCCAGCTGAACTCCTGAGTTTCTGAGTATCCACCCTCATGCACTGATACTGCTGTGCCAGCCCCATCCCATACTGGAGCCATTTCTAAAAGGTCATTCTGTCCATTTGGCTAGTGAAGTATTGCCGTCATATCTTTTCTGGCACACAACAAGCATTCAGAGCATGCTCTAATAACCAAGCAGCAATCAATCTTTAGAAAATCCCACTGCTAACATTTCTGTATGCCTAATTTAAGTTGCCGCATCCATAAATAGCCAGTAAAATGAAATGGCCTGATTTTCAGAGATGCTCAGCTCCTCCACATAAGTGCCTTTGCAAGACAGATGATTTACAAGGATGTGCTGTTAAGCTTGTTAGCTTCTGGCTCTAAAGTTTAGAAGGCTAATCTAAACTGACAGAAATAGGAGCTTTGCAGAGGGACCATCTTAGAGGAGAAATATTTTATACGAATACACACTGACTCTATACATAGAGAGATTGCTACCTGTCCTGGATTATCAGTCAGGGTTTGCAGTCCTGTTGGTTGTTCCCACCAGAGAGGGAAATCAATAAAGAAGTCCGTTATTTCTTATACCTGGTCCCATTTATTCACAACAGCCACAACAAAACTGCAAGCACTCATGTTGCCTTCACAATACTGATTTAGAAAAGAAACTAGTAGACTTGCAGTTCTCTTTCCAGTAGCCCATCCAGTAAAACACGACCTCCCTACAAGTGGAGAGGAGGAACAGCTCCTTCCCCACCATCAAGACTATGTCTGCTTTAGAGCCCCAGATGTGGAATCAAACAGTGCAACAGAGTTTCTTCCTCCCTGACACCAAGCCCATCTTCTGCCTTTTTCTTAGTATTATGCAGCATACACCCTTTCCCACCCCCACCCCCCATCTTTTCTTGCTAATGTCCTGCTTCTTTCTCACAATCAAATATGCTTCAGCATGTGCCTTTTTTCTACAGGCCAATTGTTTCCACTGTTATTTCCCCTCAAGGTATAGTTATTTGTTATCTAAAAGGAGCAATGGCTGTTCTGTCCCCACCTGTGTGTCCACAGAAATCATAAGAAAGGATCTCACAGGCTTCACTGCACCCTTGGTGAAGACCTTTAACCAGATTCTTCCTTTGTGAGAGATAACCTCCCTCCCACAGATTTCACAGACAAAATTCTAAATATTCACTGACAGCCACAAAACCGATTCAGGACACAACGTCAGTGTAAAAAAAATAATTGTGATGAAGCAAGAAATGGAAAACAAACAAGAAAAATCCATTCAAAAATCCCAGTTTGGACTCATGCTCAGAGGGAAAGGTAGCAAAGATTATGGCTTGAGTGGGGCATTTGTTTCTTCTCAATGACTAGGTACAGAGACTGATGTTCACTTTGTGATTATGGAAGTTCAGCAAAACAGTAAACTGATGAGTAACTATTCAATACTGTACTTGCATGCTCTTCAAAATTTTAATTATTCCAGTGAGTAGACAGAATATAATTTATTCTTCCCGTGAGACCGAAAATGAGCAAAAGACAGACAGCAAGCTCTGTTCTTTTACTTCATTAATCTAGCAATCTATATTCCACATTTTTGCAAATCAAATTTATCCCTCATAGTAAATGAACCCTGGCAAGGCTTCACTTGAGTGTATGTGATTTTACTAATTTTCTTTCGGAAATCCTTGACCACCCCACATTTTTTGCAAACATCAAAGCAGAGATCACGGCAGCTGCCTTTTTCTTTTGCTAGACGGGATCTGAAATATCTCATGGGTACATGCTGTGAAATAAAGATGCTTACTTGAGAGATTTTAAGATTCTGAAGTCACTAGAAATCTGGGAGCTCGCATAGAATCGGTGTTGCAGACGTCTCCCAAACCTCGGGTTTGGGTGTATAGTAATAACAAATACTCCATACACATCCTTTCATACACATCCTTTATTAATTTGGTCTTTTTTCTGGTTTTTACCTCCTGCAAGCCCCCTCTACAAACTCTGTCATCAATCACTTTTACTAGTTACCAGACTTGCTACGCTTCTAAATTTTCTACAAATGCAAAAGTAAATAATGGTTTGTCCTTTCTCTCTGCTCATACTGTTTGTGCTACACGTTTGGAAAAAATATACAATCATCTTGAGGAAAAAGTGCAGTTTCCTGCAATGCTGGTTATGGGAAGCTCTGCAGTAATTGCTTATGAACCCCTAAGTCTTTTCTTTTCAGTATCTGTACACATTTATTGGCATCAAGGGCATTACATTTGCCTATAGTTAGTGCTGTTAATCTGCTGGTTCATAAGCATGAGCTGGCAAAAGAGTGTCTCAGCAGCTCAGAGAATGACACAGAGCATGACAGGGTTAGGACAGTAACTCTGACCCACAGCTCATACTGTAGCGATTCTGTGACTCCTGAGGTCACCATTATTTAAACCATTTTAAACACAGCTTAAAGTCATGCCAAAGACCCATTCACAGTCCAAACAAAATAGTCTTATAAGGCCACATAGAAGCATTTCTTTTCCAGTTGAAGACTCTAGTTGTCTGGATATGCATTGAAAGCACTACTTATTTTCATACACTGTTATCTAGGGAAGATCCTCATGTAGCTAGATAGTTAATTACCATTATAGTTAACTACTATTAATCAGTTATTTCAGCTGTTATTTTGCAGTTATTTCTTCTGTTATTTTGTTATTCTGCTGTTACATCTGCTTTAATCTTACAATTTTGCCCATGTTTATTTTAGCAGCAAACATACAGACTTAAGAATAATAAATTTATTTTGTTAGCCAAAACAACTTATCACTCAAGTAAGATACTTCAGATGGCACATACATACTGTTCACGAAGTTAAAAACTGAAATCTGCCGGAGATGTAACTTTTGTCTAGAGAATATAATTGATTCAAGCTTCTTTACAACTTACCATGTCTTTCCTACACTCCAACTACGAGGTTAATGGGACCACAGCATATGCAAAATGAGTCTCAATGCAAGCATGAGCTTCCAGGCCTGGTATTTTGTACACATCAAGTAGATCTTTCACTCCATGTGTGAACTGTATTTGGATTCTTGTCATCTTGCAGGATGTGAGTACTTACATACCTAGCACATCTAACTTATTATGGAAATTTTTTACAAGCTATATGGTCAAGCAATAGTAAGTAATACAATAAGTAAAAGAAAAATTTTGCAAAATTCAAGATCCATGTGTTGACCTGTAGCTAAAGGTATCTTCCAGCATAACAACTTTGTACTAGGAAATCTGTCGATCTTCCTGTTTGATCCCAGCAATCTTTCCTATGTGAAACTTCAGGATTACTTTTCTTAAACATCAGATAGATGCAGAAGTGTTAATGTTCTTTGTATATTTTAGCTCCTGGTCCACTTTCAGCTTCTTAATATATGTCCTAATCATACGTAGGTTGTTAAAAGGCTCATATGGACTGACATTTCTGCAGATGGGAAGTTCATAAGCCAACAAATGGATGAGGCAACAAATGGATGTAAGTATATAAAGAATAATTCATATCTTAGCATACCTTAGTTATTCTGCTTTAAATAATTCATTGGCATTCAGCTGTAGTAGGGGACCTCTTACACATTAAAAAGACATGATGTTTACCCTAGGCCACAGCAGCAGAATTTCCATGTAAGTAGAACTGGATAAAAAACTGGGCTAGATTAGATTTCAAAGATTAAACAAGGATGGGAAGAAAGAGAGAAAAGATTAAACAACCAAAAAAGGAAACCATAGTAACAGAGGAGAGCAGGTACCTGAGTTGATGGTCAAAATAAGTCTCAGTTGATATGTTCTTTCAAATAACGGTTTCAAGTGTCCAGAACATTTAAAAACTTAAAGAGAAGATGGACCTCTTAAAGGTTCTCCTATCTTTTCTATCATCCTGTCTGTTATTTCCCTCTTCCACTTTTCAATGACATTCTCTTTATCTTTCTTTC
>NW_010423904.1:1187-7284 GCF_000710305.1 Buceros rhinoceros silvestris | reverse complement strand
CTTTCCCTATCATAGACAGCTTGAGGCATAGGTAGCATTTCAACTTCTATTCATCAAATACCAAAAATGTGCAAACACACATTTTATTAGTCCTAGTTTGTATGAGGATAGCTGCCTGATTTATAGGAGTGTGAACTCCTCATGGAAACAACTATACTGGTATAAATCCACATGAGGAAGAATTAACATTAGCCATGTTGGCACAAGCAGTTTTAAATACGTACGCCAGTCTTTTAAGTGGACAAAATCACTGTGAGGAAAACTGTTGATTTCAATGGTATTGCTTACATGAATAAGCTGCTAGGCGGAGAAATTTGAGTGCAAAATGGACCTGCTTCCTCTTGACTAAAAAGAGAACATTGACTGTGAGTTGCAGAGCCATCATATTCATGAGCTACCCTAATTTTTTAGATCTTACTGAACTGTCCTTGTGAATAATGCAGTTTTTAAATGAAAATCCACCAGTGCTCCTTTGCAAAATACAAGACAAGCATCTCGTTATGTTTTCCTGCTGTATTCTTACCACTTCCATTTCTAGAGTTGCATCCTGCAGAACAGCTACACATTCTCGTGTTCTTAGCAGAAGCCAGCACAGTTCACTTAGAACCTTAAGTTTAATAAGTGATTAAAATGAGTAAAATAGTTACTTTGAAAAAAAAAATCCACATTTATCTGAACTTCAGTTGTTTTGAGAAATATTTGTATTTCTCAAAGAAGAAGTATCAGACATGGTAGCTTATGATAATAAAAATTTCCTGGTACCCACTACCATGGACAAAGCCCTTGTATATGAAATAAACCAAAATGGAGATACTGGCAAATTCCATGCCACTAAAGAAAATATCTCTAGTATATCGCAGGGGTTTTCTGTTAAATTTGGATACAAGAAATAGATTTCATGAATACAAAGCACTGGTGTTACACAGAAGCAGAGCCAGAAGTGTACACCACGTTTCAGATTGTAAAGCATGTTATATGTGTACCATGAGCATTCAACTTACAGGGTTTCCATCCTGTTGAGATTACGTATCTGGTGTTTGATTTGTCAGAGAAGATCTTTCTAACAGGGATGTAAAAGCTTCGTGCCATTTGTTCACATAATGTTTATGCTTCTCATTTGCAAACCCTCAGATCATTATTTATAGATAAGGGAACTCTGGATTATCACACAAGAATGAGAGAGTTCTTCATCTGTTCATAATTTATTCTAGCCCTGCTGCTAGTTTTGGCAGTTCAGCCATTCGACACAGTCAGACAATAAAAGCTCACAGCATGATGCCTATCTGTAGAGTTTTGCTCTCTTTTTGCAATCTAGGTAGCAAAATTCTTTTGTTAATTAGGGGCAAAATTTTGTGTACTATGCAAACATGTTTTTAGGTCAGCTATGTGCATTATCTGCTGTTGAAACTAACATAAGCTATATATAACCAATGACAGAATCTGGCATTTTATCTCCAAATAGTTTATGCTTACTCAGCCTCAGAAATGTGTTTGGATATGAAATAACAAGCAAAAAACCCAAAATCTGCTTTTAAAAGTTTAAATGTATTATAAACCTTACATATGTCATCATTTCATCCTTGCAATCGCAGTTACAGACACAGGTCCAAATTAAAATTCACTATGTTAACAGACATGCTGACCAGAAGCTGACAGAAGTTATCAGTTAGTCATCAGTCCGTCATTGCATCTGCACAGAGGTTAACACTGCACATTTGTCCTGTTGATCAGTCTGATTTTCCAGTTCCTTTTCTAGCAAAGAATTTATAGGGAAATTTTGACAGGCAGTTTGACCAACTCTACTAAAACCAGGTAATTCTTATTTTTCATCCCTGAAAAGAAAAATAAAAAAATTCTTTTTGGTCTTGGACTGTAGACAGTTTTTCAAGGGAGAGTGTGTAGTGTCCAGGCAGCTTTCCCAATTCCCTTGCTGACAATGGTGATACAACCCCACTTGTTTCCCCTTTTGCAAAAGTTACTTGTACTACCTGATTACTTGTACTACCCAGCCTCTCAGGTACAAGAAGATGCTGGGATACCTGATTCATTCCAGTGAAAGAGATGGCAATGCACAGCCTGATTACAAGCACTGGAAACATAAGAACTTGCACTTGGATGCTGCCCATTATATTTAAAAGATACTGAGCTCTTCCAGCATTACATGCAGAAATGCAGCTTCTCTTGACTTTTTACTCATAAAGTGTTTTAGAAATGCAGAATGCACAGGCAGGCTTGCAAAATGCATTAAACTTTTCACATGCAACATTTTCCAGGGGGAAATAGCTATCATTTTTGCTGGGGCTTCTGCTGAGCAAAGCTAACCCCACTGTGATGTACTTAAATGGTAATAAGATTCAGGTTAGGCATTAGGGACAATATTTTAATGACAGGGATGATGAAGCACTGGATGGATTGCCCAAGGACATTGTTGAATTCACCCCTGGAAATCTGAAAAAGAGAAAAACTTACAGTTATAGCTGATCCTGTCTTGGGGTGGCAGGTTGAACTAGACAAACACTTGAGGTGACCTCCAGCTTTACTTTTGTATGATACTCTGTTCCATAACTTGCTATAAGAAATATCAGCAGAACAAGCCCCCCTCCACCTGGCTGAAGCATGTCCATTGCATCTGACAATGTACTGGGGACAGCAGCATGAAATCCACTGCAGAGGTCATTGAGATGACCCACAAACACTTCAAGCAGCCACCCAGGCTTTAGAAGCCGTATCAGCCAGGGTGAATTTCCCCTACTGGCAAATATTCACCCTGAAAGCATGAGGCACAAGCCACAGGGACAGACAAAATTAGAGTTAAAAGCAGAATAATTATGTGGGAGTCTCCCTTTTCTCAGTATCAAAAAGGGGAAAAAGGATTGCCTGTAGATTTTGTTAGAAAGTCACTGACATATTGTTCACAAACACACTCTCATTCTGTACTTTCTGAACAGCTGGAGCGCAAGACAGCTCTTGACTTTGGCCTTTTTCATCAGTTTCTTGCAGGCTTCATTCCAACATGGATTATAGAGTTGAAGAGGAACAGCAGGGTGGGAGACATCTATTAGGACTGAAGAGCACCAATGACAGTTCAGAGAAACCATGAGAAATGCTTCATAGGATGCCAGTAACCAGCAGGAAGCCTGCACCATCCTGTAAGTTCTTCAGAAAAGTGTCCAGAAAGTGTTTATTTCATAATGTTTCCATTACAATTAAATATAACCCTGATGATGGCAAGAGAGTCTTTGATTTTAGTACCATTAGATCAAATGCAGGTGACAAGTTGTCACTGTCATGTTGAGAATTTTAGTCTTCTTTATGAATTGTAATACTGTGTGTATTTCCCACTGATGATGTATTTATATCCTGAACAGACAGATTTCCTTATCACCCCGACTGGTCAACTCAGCAAGAAGGCCAAGATTTGAAAGAACCTTGAAGAATTAAATACTAGGACAAATGAGTATCGCTGTGGGGAGTGGTGCAATTTCCATTCAAAGTGTAATATAATTTCAAAAATCCTGCTGGAGTATATTTCATATGGGCCGAAAAAGAGAATGACTCACCTCAGCTTCCAATACAGTGGGCTGTTGGGATCCACCTGTCACCCCAGAAATACAAACAGGTTCTGCCTCTTTATAACTTGAAGGCAATAAATACACTGTGCACTGGTATTGATTTATATTCCTTACACTCCTTACACTTCTGTGGGTCTGATGTGCCAGGCCATCGGATCCACATAGTCCAGTAAACCTGATTGTCCCTTTTCTCCACCTGGGTGGAGACAGGTCCTCTCTGATCCTGACTGGAGTCACTCACTTCTTGTAAAAATGACTTAGAAGTCCCTTCAAAAGGATCAGTAGTAAGACAGTGCTCTGACTCTGTCTAGGGAATTTCCCACTGGAAATTTCGTCTATACCAAGAATGCATGGAGCCTCTGAGCCAGTCACAACGGGCTGTTTATGCCACTCATTCCCAGTGAGGCACACCTCAGCTTCCAATGCAGTGAGCTGTTGGGATCCCCCTGACCCAGGGGAGTCACCCTATCAACTAGGGCCCTACGCCCCCAGCCTCTCTGTCTCCTCCTCAACGACACACCTCCTGCTGCTGACTGACACCTCTCTACTCAGGCTAATTAGGCTTCTTCCCCGGCCTGCCGGGGTCCACCCACAGAAACTGGGGAAGAATTTTTTCTTGGGGAATTCCCTTTTGAGATTATTTTCCCTCTCAACTCCTGTACTTGGGCCTCTAGGATCAAAGCGGGTTTTCCATCCCACTTCCTCATGCCCTCTCCGTGGTCACGTAAGTAAACACAGATTACCTCAATATGTTCTCTCTTGAGCAGAGGAGAGCACCTACTCCTAACAGCTGAGATATGGGCCTGTACAGCTGGCGAGTAGGACATGTCCACATGACCCCAGACAGGGACCCCAGCTGCTTGGCTTCTCTATCCTCTAACTCCAAACTACTGGCCCCATTATCCCAGTACTGGAGCACCAGGTAACAATGTGTTCAACCGGATGATGGCTGAAATCCTTTTGCATATCTCGCAGCTCACTCAGGGGTGGGGTTGGAGCGATCACCTCTGGCTCTGCCTCTTCCTCCTGTTCTCATGTGATGACCCTGTTCATCATCACCCCTCACTAAAAGGACTGATTATTTGGTGTATTTATTTTTCTGATTAGGGGTGACTGTTACAGTCACGGATTGGTTCTCTGGTTCAGCTGCAGCACCTCCGCCAGGTCTGAGTAGCCACAGTACCTGTCATGAGGGCTGGAGGAGCTGCAGTGCCTGCTGGTCTGTTTTCAGGATCGGAGAACTTCTTTTCTCCTTGAAGGCGCTGAACAGTGTTGAACAGGACTCAGTAGGTATGGGCAGGAGCCAGCACATTGCAGTGATTTGTGTCTCTCTGGGGTTGCCCAGTTGACAACATAATTTTCCACACGTTTTACCAGTTTGTCAGGATCTTGCAGTTATTCAGGGGTAAAATTCCAAAGCACTGGAGGGGACCGCTGGCCCGGGTACTTGCCCATACTCTCACACACACCCTGCCACTCATAACTCTCCAGCCTTGAGGCAAATCCCTGGGTGGTCGTCTTAAAAAATTTTGTGTAACCCTAAATAAGACCTGAGACACATTGAGAGACGTAACAAATAAATGCAAACTGGCCTGGGCAGACCGAGGATATTAAAAATTCTCAAAAGCTGAGGAAGTCTCCTCCTCTGTCTTGCCCACAGGTTGGATGAGGTCACTGATAAATGACAATGCCGCATACAAATACCAAATTAACCTTGTAACCAGTGATGTAATCGAATCACAGGTTGACAGTATCAAATGCAGCAACGTGATAGTCCCGATCCATCTCCCTGAGACCATAACCATCACCACAGAGAATACACAGGGTGCATAAGGATTTAAATAACACCACCATGTTAGCAAATGGACCAATGTGGTAACCACGGACTACTTAGCTAATAATACACAGAGCGTGTACAGCAGAATTGTTTTAGCACACTCGGGTCAGTTGTGTTGTTATCTCAACTCTTTGTCAAGCCCCACATGGGATGCCAAAAAAGGACTGTCATGGTTTGAACCCAGCTGGCAACTAAGCACCATGCAGCGGCTCGCTCCCTCCTCTCTCTCTCTCTGCGGCAGGGAGGAAAGGAGAAAAAAAGGCAAAGTAAAGCCATGTGGGTCAAGAAAAGAAGAGTTTACTTGAACAACACAAAGAGAGGCAGAAAACAATAGTAATAACAATAATAAAGTGAGTAACATACAATGTATTGCTTACCACCACCACTGCCACACCAGGCTGAGCCGAGCCAGGCTGAGCTGAGCTGCACCATGCTGCGTCACACCGCTGTTTGAAACTGTGCTCCCTCTGCAGCCCCCCTTATATATACTGGGCATGAGGTCAGTATGGTATCAAATATCCCATTGGCTGGTTCGGTGTGGCTACCCTGACTATCCTGAAAATTAACGCTATCCTAGCCAAAGTCAGGACACCACACTATTTCTGGTACAAGCCAGGATGCTGTTGGCCTTCTTGGCCACTTGGGCACACGGCTGGCTCATATTCAATTGGCTGGGAAACCATCTCCC
>NW_010423904.1:778-1045 GCF_000710305.1 Buceros rhinoceros silvestris | reverse complement strand
GCTGGCAACCAATATCCCCAGGTTCTTTTCTGCTGGGCAGATTTCCAGCCACTCTTCCTCAAGCCTGTAGCATTGCAGGGGGTTGTCGTGTCCCAAGTGCAGCACCCGGCACTTGGCCTTGTTGAACCTCATACTGTTGACATTGGCCCATTGATCCATCCTGTCCAGATTCCTCTGCGCAGCCTCCCTGCCCTCAAGCAGACCATCACTCCCACCCAACCTGGTGTCATCTGCAAACTTATGGAGGGTGCACCCCATCCCTGATCT
>NW_010423904.1:0-383 GCF_000710305.1 Buceros rhinoceros silvestris | reverse complement strand
GAGCCCTGGGGAACACCCCTTGTGACCGACCGCCAACTGGATTTAACTGCTTCACCAAAACTCTTTGGGCCTGGCCATCCAGCCAGTATTTTACCCATCAAAGAGTACACTTTTCCAAGCCATCTTTTCCCATTCTCCACACTCAACATATTAGCTCACAGGGTGCATGGCACAAAATCCTGATAAAATCACATCAATTTGTTATGTACTAAGATTTGACAAACACTAACCCACAAACTGGGGATAGAATTAATTTCTTCTGTCAAAGCACTTAATCTAAATGCTGCAACAATTTAATGAGGAAACTGTTGATTTGAAGATTGCCTGGAAAAAGATTATGCATAAATATTTATTCCATTGTCCTGGGTTCAACATGGAGGAAC
>NW_010423903.1:42683-44604 GCF_000710305.1 Buceros rhinoceros silvestris | reverse complement strand
TTCCCATCAGGAGCAATAAGAAAAGATACTGATTTTCACAGGGAAACATTTTTATGAGTGCAGTGGTCAATGTTTTTAATCAAAGTGTTCATGTTTTAAAGTCAGAGAAAAACCGGAAATAACATCTGGTTTAAGGTGCCCAATGATTACAGCAATGCATGACATAACGTTACCTCTGCGATCTTGTCATCTCCTTTATTTACACATCTAATTACATCATCAGCATTTCCCCATGTGCTTCTGCCTCCCTGAGCACACAGCACGAATCCGTTTTTACTTAATGAGCATACATCATCAGCATTTCCCCATGTGCTTCTGCTTCCCTGAGCACACAGCACGAATCTGTTTTTACTTAATGAGCGTGTATTTAATATTTGGGCTTTGCCTCATTTTTCAGCGTGTCTGAGGCCTTATCTCCCACCTACTGTCCAAACACTGCTCAGAATAAAGAATTTTTCATTTCCTTTGGGCTCTTCTCCGCTGTTTGTCACTATCCGAGTGCTTCACACCATTAATTAAACTGCCATGGTAAGGCAGCAGCATTATCTCCATTTCGCACACGGGGGATGAAGCACAGAGAAGTTGAAGTCAAAAGTAAAGTGAGCCATAAACATCACAAAATGCTGTAGCTGAAATACAAACTACAAAGGAAGGTGCTGCCTTGAGAGGAAAGCATCTAAGGAAGACCTGAACAGGAGCCACAAGTTTCAGGTGAATGGAGCACAGAGGGGGAAAAGCCAGAGTGGAAATAGAAAGTTGCATTTCCAAAGAGCTTTGGAAGTTTGGATCTACCCTTCCAGCTTGGAAACTTGAGTTACGAACCTGTGAGAGGGTTTTGTCCAGCTGCAGTTCAAATAGCCACTGACGATGGACGCTGCATGTAGGGCTTGGCAGCACAAAGAGCTTACGGGAATTTGAAGAGAACCAGCCCAAAGGCACCATTAAGGGAGCTCAGCTAAAGGTTTCTCCCCCCAGTGCTGATAAAGGAGCAAACTCCGCTCTACGCATCCAGATAACCAAGGGGTCCATCTAGCAGCCCTGTTTGTGTGTGTGTGTGTGTGTGTGGCTGGAGCGGTGCTAACAGCTCCATTCCAGAGCACCGATGTTTTGATGGGATCTCCACTCCTCACGCCACTGTTCAGCTTCTCAACATTTTCCATTACCAGAATAAAATTCTGATTTAACCTTCGTAGCTCTGGAGCAATTGAGAGAATGGCAGATGTGTCATGTGACAGACCCCGACTTTATTGGCAAAGTAAAAGCAATTTGATGTGCAAATGGCAAATTTTCAAAAGCCTGCATTGTCACTCAACACAGGCAAGAACTGCTCGGAAAATAACCTGTAGGACCTAGGAGGAAAAAAAAGAGCCGAATGAGTACTGAGGGGTGTTTGCACTTCTTCAGCTGTAAACAGCCGCTGAGTATTATTACAAATTACCTGGCTCTGCCACCAAATATGATTCTGTTCCTTCGCGATGCAGTGAAAGTTTAGCCACGTAAAAATTCATTGTAACAAATGAATCTCAAAAGCCACCCAAACGAGGGGTAAATGGAGGCGTCTGGTTGTGTTTACGCAAGTAACAAATATTTCTGACCGCTCTGGTAACTGTGATCTCTTGACAAGACAGAGCTACGTGACACTGTCCGGGTATGGGCCTGGCTCCGGTCGCTGGAAAAGGCAGATTCTCAAGGTAATTTATAGACTTCGAAAGCCAACATTTTCAAAAATAAATTACTAAATACAGAGGCAAAATCTTTAAAATGCTTGCAGAAGGTGTTGGTTGAAGGATGCAGATTGCCAAAGAAATGTCACAATTTCTGAGAATATTTTCATTTTATTATCTGTAACTCTGTAACATATCCATAACCCTCTACTTCCCCCCCCCCCCCACACGTTTTTTTATCACACAGCGATTCACAA
>NW_010423903.1:30770-42628 GCF_000710305.1 Buceros rhinoceros silvestris | reverse complement strand
CCCCCCCCAAATTGCTATTAAAACGCAGCAAGTTACAAGAATGCTCCGCAGCAAACTCCCTGAAGAGCACGTTAGGTGCACAAATATTTTAACAGCTAATGGCAAATCCCAAAGCAACACATCTATATTTATTAATTTCAGCCAGTCAGGCCAGGGAGGTACGAGCCAGGGCACTATCACTCCGGGCTGTAATTAATCTCCCTGGGCACTTCATTGTCAGTGAACATAAATCAAGCAGCAAGAGTTCTCCTACTCCAGTGACACGTAGCCAGCATCAACGCAGTGACATCTCATGCCTGTTGGTGCCCGGGATCTGTTTTATCTACCTTTGACACCCCAGATGCAGGCTGTTTCGCACGAGCACCCTCCACCTCCGCGTTTGTTTTCTGGATGTGGAGCACAGACTTTAGAAGTATTAACAAGGCTGAAGAAAGAAGTTGCCAAACACCAAAATAGGAAGATTCTCAAGTAAAAGCAAAAATCTTATACATCAGTATGAGGCATAACAAATATGCTAAGAATAAGATGGGACAAATTTGCAGACAGTGTAGGGCAATTCTTAAACTGTAAAGCAGTCGTAAACCAGCCAGGGGTTTAGCTTTTAGGATGCCTTTGTTAAATACCCACAGGCAAGTACAAACTAGGCTTAAAGCTCTGCTAAAATAAGAATAAAACATGAAGAACAAAGCTCGTTTTCAAAAATTTTTCAATGAATCCACAGAACACGCCCACAGTCAGGATATTCCTGGTGCCAGTGTAACCAGGCACAGGAATCTGGAAGCAGAGAAGGCAAAGTTTAACTCATTTTCAGTGTGGTCAAGTTTTTCCAGCCCCTGAGATTCTTCAAGGTGTCATCCCCATTCCACAATTAGATTTCATGGAGACCATTAGCTCAGAGAAAGCCAGGAAGCTGCGTTCAGGCAGAGACTATTTTCCACCCCAGTTCACAGCACTCACTGTGGGTAGACCCACAGGGACCAGGAGGTGACCACCCCGGAGATGGGTGAGCACCTCCAGCACCACTGCAGCACTGCACCAGAGCCATCCTACGTAAACCTCACCAGACTGCTGAGCTGACTTCAACTGACCAGCTGCAGAGAGACTTAAAATTGTTGAAATACAATGAAGTATTTGGTTAAATAAAGCGGAGAAAAATACAACTACCATGTAAAGTCTTGTTTTTAAAGATTCTCAAGCCTGCCAAGGCCTGGCTCTGAGCTGCAGGGCTCAGGCTCTCCTCCAGTCCATCGCAGAGGTTACCTCCACACTCCTGGTACAACGTTGCCTACTGGCCACTCTCAGTCACAGGAAAAACATGAAATATGTTTCTCCTAAACCTCAACTACTAAAACCTCAACTCTTCACTCCTTTAAAAGATTATTATACTGGACTCTTTATTATTATTGCTATTATAAACCACAGCCGTGAACAGAGCTCATCGCCTGAGATCAAACACCGCTGAAGACTCCCAAAGACAGCATTAATCCTTCGGCTTTTACGTATTTGAGAGCTCATCACTTAAATTCTGCCAGTGACGATTCAACCTGCAGCTTATTTCTTAGCCTACTTATTATCCAACTACAAATTTTATATCCAAAAAAATCAAACCTCAACACACTGACTGCAATCCACAGCAGGAAAAAATAGTAAAAACTCTTATTTAATCACACAGTTCTATCAACAATATGTAGAACAGAAAAATAAATATGCAGCTGTATTGCTGACTGTGTTCTAAGTGCTAAGGTGGAAATTTGCCCGCAGGCAATAACCATAAACCCAGGTCTGAGATAATCCATTTGTAAAACACTAAGCAGACAACACGTGCTTTCAGCCTTTGCTGGAAGCGTTCTTCTCCAAAGCACAATTTACATTTAAATTCATATTGTGGGGAATCAAATACTAAAAACTGTCAAGGTTTTCTTCTTCACTGAATTGTTTCTTAATTAGATTCAAGTGTTTTGTCTAACCATTTCACACTCTCAATGCTTTCTGAAAACTACAGAAATTTCTTTAATTATTCATGATCTCTAACTACTGGGAAGTGCCTTGAATTGCCTTTGTTAAGAAAACAGACTGTTTGTTTAGCTGCTGGGAGACAAAATAAAAGGAAAGAAACCCCTTCTGATGCAGGAAGTCCCAGACACTTCTGATGAAACCCAGCGAAACCATACACATCCCACAGCACATACCACTCTCCTGGACTTCTCCCCACTCCAGGGGGAACAGGGCACCCAGGACCCTCCTCCACAGGACCGTGGTGCTGAAGCATTTTTTTTCACAAAGAGGGATTACCTTCTAAACAAACCATACAACCAAAGAGTCTGAGGAACATCAACAGTGTGGACATCTCTGGCAGCTGGAGAGAGCAGCACACGAAGGGTCCGTCGTTGACAGACCACACGCTGCTCAGGGAGGAGCGGTGGAGGTGCTGCTCCACAGGCCTTTCAACACTATGTCCTGTCCGACAAAACATGCACCCAGAGCGCTCTTGACCTTGAAGAGCTACTTTATGGTCCAAGCCACCAGGTTTCAAAGCCCTTTTGCCAGGGAAGGTAGGGATCAGGTGTCTACTACATTCTTTCCTTTGAGGGCTGCTAGACAAAGGAGAGGTATTGCCACGGGCTGTTATGAACAAACACCAACAAATACATACTTTAAACAGTACAGAAAACCATTCCCTAGCAATAATTTATTTTGTTCTGGCAAAAGACACAGTAAGAACAAAGTGAAGTGACTGACTTATGTTTCCAGTTAACATAGAAAAACAATTAAGTAGTAAGATTTCATGCAGGAGCCACACAAAGTCTTTGGTGGCCGCACTTGGAAATTGCTCGAGTTAACAAAGTGCTTTATACCTCAATCCACATTCCTCCACTGCTGCCCCAAGTCCCACAGATGAAAAGGAATCAAAGACTTTGCACACACCAAGCCCAGCTGCAGCTCCAAGCTATTTCAAAGCCAGATGTGTTAAGTTCTCCCAGACTGATCAAGTTCATTTTTAATTCAGAAAAATCTATTTCTGCACCTGGGTTTTATATCCTATTATGCTTCTAAAAGAACTTAAGGCTGCACGGTTTTAGCCAACTTACTCTGCCAAGTGTGTGCTGGTCTGATTCCATTCCAGCTGCGAGCATTACCCAGGGAAGTCTGCCCCCTCGTATCTCCTCAGAGTTAAACGTGCTGCTCATTTGTGAAGTGTTTTGCCTGACCTGTCAAATCAGCTGAATACTTTCATGCCCTTTCTTCTTTTTAGCATGATAACTACTCCAAACTCATTTATTCCACTTCATGGAAACCAAAAGCTGATCTGAAAAACAATAGCTGTTAGCGCTTAGGCTGGGTCAAGCATCTCCTCCCCAGTGAAACAACCAAACCGCAGCAGTCAGGGTATCATTTATTTCCAAGTTAACACCTCCTTCCCATTGATTTATTTTTCAGATATTTCACACAGAGGTTTTCCTGGTTCTACATTTGATCTAAAATGCCCACCCCAGCAGCCCAGCACAATGGCAGAGAGCCACCAGGTGACACCCCACCTCTGCGGGAAAGCTGTCTGGGAAAGGGACATCCCACCTCTCCCCGCAGAGCAGGTTGAGAAGCCTCATCTAGAGCCTCGTCAGCTGTGAACGTACAAACCCAGCACACCTTCAGAGCAACCAGAAGTCATCACAACCATGTTTCCTCGTTCAGCCATGAGTCCTGACTCACCCATTCTAGTCCATAAGCACAAAGTTTTCTTCCCAAACCTTTCAACTCTCAAGAAAGAGCAGAAATCATGATGACAAATTTTGAGAAAACTCAGTCACAGCCAAATGCTCTATTCACAAATTAAGCAGGTAAAGAAGAAAGGAACAAAAAGACACCAACTTTTCTTGGCATAAGCACAGACTTTCTCCTTAATCAAAAAGACAACAGCTGGGTGAAGGATTTTAGGGTTTTTCCACTTATATTCACTAGTAAATCTTTAATTAAGGAGGTATTTGTATTTTCAGCCTGAACTCCTACCTAACAAACTTCTACCAAGTTAGTAAACCCTGGTACATGGAGAACAACATCAAGAAAGAAGAAGAGCTTGTGACTCCCAAAGAAGCCACCTCTGGCACTTGGGTAACTAGCTGATGCAGTCTGAGCCCTTCACAATTACCTTCGGAGACTCGTGAAGACTGGTCAAGGTCCTTGGTTGCAGGGAGAGGGGCAGACAAGGTCCTGGTTCGGGAAGGAAGGGGACAGCAGGAGGTAGGAAGCTCTATATTAGCCAGCTCCAGCTCCTCCTCCATCCTGGGATCAGCTGGGAACAATCAGCCACTGAGCGAACCAAGGAGATGTGGAACTGCTGGCACAGTTTTGCCAAGAGCAAATCACCCCCAGCCCACGTTGTTTCCTTCTGCAGCGAGGTAACGGGATCAGTGGGTAGAGCAGCCTCAGCTGTGGGAAGGATTTTGACCCTGTCCCACAGCGTGTTGCCTGAGGTCAGCGGTAGAAACCCGCCTTTGGGATGATGAGCTGCTTGTACAACCCCCTGGGAAACAACGAGCAATTACGGGCAGTTCGCTGTCAAACCACGCACACAGACCTTGAGAAGCCCACGGGGGGTTGCCCAATGTCCAGTGCTGCTCAGAATCTTCACTAATGATTCAGGTGATGGACTAGAGGGTGGGCTGATTAAATCTGCTGCTGATGGCAAGCTCGGAGTGACCACAAGTACACAGGACGACAAGAGCAGAATTCAAAAGGATTCTGCTAAAGATCCTGAGGCGAAATACCCCAGCACCGAAAGGATGCAGTTTGATTAGAACAAGTGGAGCTCACACAGGGCAGTAGTCCTGCCCTTGTCAGGGCACCCCCAAAGAGCTGATCACGCATCTGCTGACTTTGGCAGCCCTGAGGCTGCCACCGGCAGTGCTCCTCTGTCCAGATGAACCCGTTTCCCGTATGATCTAGCAGAGGCCGTGCAGGAGCTGAAACAGTCGGAATTTTCCCAGTTTCCACCTCCATCAGGAAAGCCGTTGGTTAAAATACCTTTACCTGGCAGGAAATCAGCCGTGCAGCCGCTGCCATTAGCGTTAATGCGATCTTGATTACCCAGCCCTGCCCTGCGGGATGCCCGCTGCTTCTCAATGGTTCTGTCTCCTAATGCCAGCCCAGGAACAGTTTGCCTTAATAAATGCTTGGCTGACGGTTAAGAATAAGAAATCATACATCTCATCTCCCTTAGCCTCACACACGCATTGATTATAACCTAATGAAGTTTATAAAAATCGAGCCATCTTGTTGGAAATACCAACTAGGAAAACTCTGGAGTAATGATAGATCGTGTTTCTAATGTCCTCATTTGTTTGCGAAAAGAGAAACGATGCCATTAGTTGGGTAGTTCAATCCTGAGCCGTCATAGCTTCAGTTACAAAATAAGAAACTTTTAAAGGCTATTAAATTCTCTACTTTTTAACAGTTATGTTGGTAAAACTGAGCTTAACCTTAGCAGAGAAATGATTAATAAAAAAGTGATGTGCTGTATTTTTCCCACGGATATTTGTCAAATCATTTCTCCAACGTTTAATCCCTGTGTCACGAAGCCGAGAAATAGAACTGCTGTTTAATTACAACTGTAGTGGGAGGGGAAGACCTGCTCCCAAATTCAAACCGGTGTACGCACCACTGACTAACCCGCGCACCCCGGAGCAGATGCACAGCTGAGGCGCGGTTTGCTCGAACAGGCTCGTAGCCTTATGTTGGCAACAGGATGCTTTCCAGCTGCAGGTGGCATCACAATAACAGGAGCTAAGCGTGAGGAGAAGCCATCGCTGCACCAAGCCTTGCTGGAGCACTGGGACCGCTCACGTTGTCTCCACCGCTGTCCCCCAGCATACACCGTGGACACCTCCTGTGTCACTCAGATGGCCACAGGACCTCCACACCCGTCACCCGGAGATGCTGCTCCACAGCACAGCTGCAAAGCCAGAAATCTGAGAAACCCTGTCAAGTGATGCTGGGAACAGGGGGAAGTGAAGGAAGGTTTGCGAAGGAGAAACGGAGATTTCGCAAGTGCTAGGAAAGGAGGTGCTGGAAGCCGTGTACTAATTGAATATTTTATCTGGAAAAATACAAGATTAAATAACAGATGGAGGCGTGTTCAGGGTCAGGGAAGAGGTAATAACCTCCTCACTTAAAAAATTTAAAATTAAATTAGAAAGCATAATAACAAACGTATTTCCCATGAAGAATGGAAAAGCACAGATTGTTGAGAACCACAGAACTAATTATGCATTTGTATGATATGTCATTTTCTAACAGTACGTTCATAGAACATTTCTGTTAGGAACATTTGTACTGTGTCAGATGATAGTCTGCTCATTTCTAACACCAGTGACAGCCAACAGAGGATATTCAGAGGGGAAAAAATTCCTTTTTAAAAAAAAATATAGTTTAGTATAGTCCCAGTTTAATCTTTGGTACTAGGCCAACAAGGACTCGCAGGGGTGAGGGGCATCTCGGGAGATAGCTGGCTCCCTTCTCCCTCTCTGCCCTTGCTCACTGAGCTGGTCTCGCTCAGGAGCCAGGACCCTGCACCCTCCCCTGTGGCTCGGGGTGCCCGATGTGCACGGAGCAAGGGAGCCGTCTCAAGTCCCTCCTTCCTCCAGTGGTTCCTATTCCGCCAGACAAGCTGTATTAATGTGCTTTGGGCATTTGACTGGGGAGAAAGAAGGGCAAGAGCATTCCCCGTCCCCCTCCTAGACCAGTAGAGAGGAAATGACACCAGCCCAACGCTTCACGTGAGAGCCTTCTGCTGAAGGCCCCGACCTGTGAGAGCCACAGCACCAGAGACACCAGCAGTGGCTGAGGGCTGGCTGCCACACGTGTTGAGTAGTTCAGGACCTGAGCAATAAAATCTTTAAAGAATGCTGGAATACCACCTACGTTTTTCCCCTCTAGGTAAGGGCAAGACATCCCATGACTATGGCAGGATTTTCTCTCCCACTTTGGAGTTACATCAGTGCAGTAAATTAACATTTACTTGGACAACTTCAAAGCAGTAAGATCTCAGGAGCTTTCTCCAGTGCTTTTTCTGAAGTCACCTCCTGCTGTACTCATCACCACCAATTGTAAATCACCTCCCCAGGAGCAATAAAAGAAACTCCCCTCAGCCAGGGTTCCAAATTACACGGGAATCATGTTTGTAACAAGCTCCTATTATTTGCATGCTTTTATCAGAATGAGAGTATCACCAACGAAGAACACAATGTTCCTTTAAAATCCCGCTTTCAGAGCTGCAAACTTTGCAGACAACCTCTGAAATACCTAATTTACAAAATTACTGTAATCGAGGTAACTGTTAGATGGAGAGGTGTGTGAGTTCAGAAGCTTCCCGTGTAAGGCACGTCTGGTTGGAGATGCCATCTTCTCTTGAATAACGGCGCACGGCTAAAACCTGCCTTCCAGCAGCAGCCCGAGTCAAGCAAGTGGCAGGGCCAAGGTGAACTCGTTATTTCCTCATTCGACAAGCAGCAAGATGAAATTATTCAAATTAAGTAAAAGTGAGACCAAACCTTTATGCAGTCACCAGGTGTGAAATCCCACTTGCCTTGGTGTAACATGTTCTGTGTCAGCTGCCTGAAAGCCCAAGCAGGTGCTACTCAGGGATCGAGACTTTCTCTGGTCAGGTGATACAAACTTCTTTCCTCGAAGGAGGAAGCTCAGGACTCTTTCCATTATGCCTCCAGGAAAAGCAAAAAGCAGAAAGACCTCAGCTGCTGGCACGTTACCTGAAATGGCTGAGATTTAACAACTGGTCATAGGTGCCAGTAAAGCAGTGCCACCGCTACAATAAAGATTGTAAAGGCACATGACATGCACACACATTGTTATCCGGTTTTATCAGAAATTAGTCACACCATTAAACAGTTCGTGAACTGGCAGGTTTCTACCGTGAGACCGTTCAGACACCTCTGCTGTTTGACACGGCTGTTGGTCATTGACTTCTGTAAAATAACTGGCGCTATGACTTTATACCTGTCAAAAATCCGGTGCAGGGCATTGACTAATTGCTATTTTGTGTGCTCAGAAGGGTATAAAATCCATTTATCCACTCTGGAAACACACAAATTCTGTTGTGAAGCTGCAGAGCAGCGAGCATAACCATGTTCGCTGGTGCCAGTCTTCGTTTTCAGTCTTTGGGGGAGGCAGATTTGCTTATATCATATATCCTGGTATAACAACTGTGAGCCCAGCTCGTAAGGTGCTTTACCCCCCCTTCACACTGCCCAGAGCCCTCGAAGCCTATCAGCTTCCACAGGGGTTCGTGGTTCGCACGATGCTGCCTCCCACCCCACCGAATCCCCAACAATCTGCGTTTTCCTCTCCAGGGCTTCACACCCCGTGTCTAAACCCAGGAACCTCAGAAAACTGTCAGCATTTTAGGTCTTGTGCGTGTGAGCACGTGGCAAGGCGCACACCACCCGTGTGATTTGACAGGCTATTGGAAGAGCTGTCAAAAATACGGGGAAATACTCCGTATTTCTTGTGCCTCGCGTTAAACAGCCTCCTCAGGCGGCGTGTACGGAGCATGAAATAACGTTACTTTCCCCTCGCCGTGCCTCCTGTTTCCTTGCTCTAGTACCGCTCCCACAGAAACGAGTAACAAAGCTTCTCCTCCAAAAACGTTTTCCATTACTGCCACTCTATCAGAGCCTGGAAAGAATTGAATGAAGCCTGAAATACTACCATCAAATTTCACGTCTGTGTATTTCAAAAAACAATGCGCCTGTCCTCATTTTACAACGTGTTTGGGCAGAATATTTTCTTTGTGACAATGATGTTTCCAGTGCTACCGGCTGGGGGGTTTATTGGCAACTAAAGCGGATTCTTGTAGATGCAAAAAATAAAGGTGAAAAAAAATAGTTACAAACTGAAATAGAAATGTGTTTATCAGCAGGTAGAAAGAGGAAGGATGCATTCACTCAGCAAACGGCTGCACTGAGCAAGCGCAGGTTTCCACAGCTCCCAGTAATAGTTTTGCAATAAAAGAAATGAGCAAGGGCACTAATGATCTGATAGCTGAGGAAAATAAATGCTGTGTACACACATACAACCACAGAATATGGGGTGGAAAGGACCTCCAGATCACCTGGTCCAACTGTTCTGGGAAAAATATTCTTAAATGATATTCTTAAATAATAACTGGCCAAAATATTGGTAAATAATAATGAAATATTTTTAAATAAAACATTATTAAATGCGTTTCTGATATATCAGTAGGTTCTCACGTGTCCAGCAGCAGTTTCAGTCAGCACCCTCGAAGAAAATGACCCCCAGGGCCACTGGTGGAGGAGGAGGGAGCGGGAGGAGGGAGGTTGCTCAGCTACCACAAGGCTGGTGGGCACCTAGAACTGAGCCCAGGACCTGCACCTGCAGCGGGGCTGGCCGACGCCACACCATAAAAAGCCGTGGCTGCTTCACCCCCAGCACTACGTATTCGTCAAGTCTCGAAAGCATTTTACTGACATTAGCCTGAGTCGAGGGCAGAAACGCGCTTTGGTGACAGAGTCGGTGCATCAGCGTGTTTGTTAGAGGTAACAGCCCCCGCCTCAGCGGTGCCGCTTCCCAGCAGCCAGCGCCTGCGCCAGGGGGACGGCTGCGTAAGCAGAAAGCCCCTTCCGTTCCTGCCCTTTGGTGTGACACAACGAAATCGCTTCTCTTTCTTTGTATTTTCCATCTTAATACATTAAAGCAATTAATCCATCACATGACAAAGGCAGCATGAAAACAGACTTACAGCTTAGTTTTAATAAGGGTTTAATACGTTTATGCTGGTTTTGGCAGACCAGCCTTCTACTAATACTTGGCTTCCCAGATTACACCCATGAAAATTAATGATCTGTCTCCAGACTTGCTTATGTTCTAAGGAAGCAGTTAGTCAAGTTTAAGTAAAGTCCGGTGTAAGAAGCTGCCTCTTCCCATTTGTGGTAAAGCCTTTCTCCCTATTTTGCTAACAAATTAAATTAGTTGAGAGTAAAATTTAATTACTGTCATGCACCATCTTTGTGGTTGTGATCAAATAAGCGCGTCTCTGTGAGCTTTGTAGTTGGCTCTACCGAGATGGGGGAGAAGTAAGATAAACCCCGCTGATGTCAGAACAGACTTAGCGTTATTGTTTTCTCCAAGCAAACCACTACTGGGGAAAAACCACTCATTTCCCTCATTTAAATTAAAAAGATTCTTCTAGCAGTGTGATAGCAGCATTTACGTCTAAATCAGAGGAGCCCAATTACATCTGGCTAATGCAGTGTCCTTGAGCCAGAGGGACAATGACTTGGTCACAGAGGTCACCCTCCTGCAGAGGTCCACCCGTTCAGGGTTGTGCTGCAGGAGAGCGTGGAGGGTGGCAAGGGCATAACAGAGGGGTCATGCAACACCCACAGCTCCTGGACAGCCAGAAGAGAGGGGAAAACACGTCAAACAAAGCAATCTTCAAAATACGTCTTCTCAGGCGTGTCACCACAAACTTGTCTTACCTCCTGCTAATCGGTTCCACCTCAAGCTGAGCTGGGTTTAGGATTTGTTCTAGGACAGCTAGAATAAATATTCTCACCAGCTATTCCTGTCCTTCAGAGACTTGCACCCTTCTTTTCCCCACCTGGGTTAGGGCTGTTTTCTGACAAATTTCAGAAAATATTTCTGAAAATACTCAGTCTTGGTTACACGGGTGTGACAGAGGGGGTACCGGAACTGGACCTAACCAGGGGCCGATATACAAGTTCCAGAGTAGGAGATCTTGACAGCACACCCCCCGCCGCAGGAGGTTTGCTGGGATGGGCTCACACGTGGGAGCGGACGGCTTTCGGAGCACCTCTGCTTGGGGCTGACACGTTCATAACTGCTCTGGGGCAGAAATCACACAGAGAGCCTCCTGTCTGCACCCCACCATGCAGCCGGTGAGGACTTCTGCTGCCCGTACCCTGACAGCGCCCTTGATGTTCAATATTTTGATGCCAAAGCCAAAACACCAGTTCCTAAACATCAGGAATAACATCATGAGACAGAAAGTAATGTTTGGTGCTCTGCTGGGAAAAGAAGGTAGAAAAATCGGTCTGACCAAGGTCTGAAGAGGCCATCCTGCCCGTGGCGGTCTTGTTCAGCTCTAACAAGCTCTAAGGACTCCGCCGTCGCTGCCCTAGGACGCCCAGTCCGCACTTCTCTTGCAGGTGTCATCAGCTGCCCGTCATGCTGCCGCTGTTGAATCCCTCCTGCCCCCTGCCCAGGGAACGCGACTGGGAAGGCTGGTAAGCAGAAACGGAGCACTTGCTGCCCAAAGGCGTGCTCAAGAGACAGCTTCTGGACCTGTGACCTGATTTGATCACAAACAGTAAACACTCGGAACTCTGCAATAGCTCTGGAGGATCACGTACGGCACCAAAACACCAGGCGAGGCACTCCGGTGTAAGACGCATTGTACCTGAAAGTCAGAATAACCTCCACACGCTCCGCTTACTGTACTCTGAAATACATTATAATTTTCTTCATGATGAAGGAAGGATTTTCTGCTCTTTTGTGCCATTTTTCAGCAATCTCACTTCAAAAAAATAAAAAAGTCCAAGAAATTCTTAACCTTTAATTTTCTGCTCTATAATCACGCAAAAATATTTTCCTTAAATCTATTTTTCAGTCGTATCTCTTAACCAGCCCCTGCAATCTCAGGCTGTTAGCTGCACTGTGAGGTTATGTACGTAGCACAAATATCTCCATGCCTTGAAGATCTCACGATTTAAACAGATGTGACAATCTATTATTAATTTCCTCGCAAGTGAAACCAGAACGGTGCTGAACGGAGCTAGAGCAAATAGCAGCCCTTTGCTGACAGGCAG
>NW_010423903.1:10542-30701 GCF_000710305.1 Buceros rhinoceros silvestris | reverse complement strand
ACGGGGCTGAACCGTGCTAGAGCAAATAGCAGCCCTTTGCTGACAGGCAGCATCCACCAACCAGTGAGTCGAGGACACGCTCGGCTGCTGATGGGTGATGGTACCCCCACATGAACATAAAACCTGTGGCGTATTAACCCTGATTCAAGAAGTTTTCTTACTAATCTTAGGAGTAAGTCCAAGGGCAATGCTGAGCTCAGCGACCTTGTTACCCCAGCCCAGCCACGGAGCTGGGCTGTGCCCTTCCCCGGCAGCAAGGGAGAGGCCACAGCCCTGTCCCAGGCTGCCCAAGGCGGTGGGGGGGGCCCCATCCCTGGAGGGGTTTCCCAGCCCTGTGGAGGTGCTGCTGAGGGACAGGGGTCGGGGGGGCTGGGCAGCGCTGGGGGACCGGGTGGAGTCCATGATCTTACAGGTCTCTGCCAACCAGAGGATTCTGTGATTCTAGGTCTCTGCGGGGTTTGCATCCCCTCCCACTGCTCGTGGTGGGCACGGCGTGTGCGGGGGGGCTGGGCAGCGCTTGGGGACCGGGTGGAGTCCATGATCTTACAGGTCTCTGCCAACCAGAGGATTCTGTGATTCTAGGTCTCTGCGGGGTTTGCATCCCCTCCCACTGCTCGTGGTGGGCACGGCGTGTGCTGGGGACCCTCTCCTCAGCTGGGTGCCACCTTCGCCCAACAGCAGGACACCCCTCAAGTCTTTGTGGCGGTGCTAATACCAGTCCAAGTATGGTGATAAACTCCTCCCGTTCAGATTGTTTTATTTGGATACTCAATTTTTCAACCTATAATACGGCAGCAAATCTTCATGGCCCTTGCGCAGCTTTCGGGAAAAGAGGGGAAAATAAAAAGAATATTCCTGAAAACTGATACTGAAGTTGCCAAGCTACAATGCACCGGTTAGCGCAGCGTTTCTGAGCCACAGGCAGGAGCTCACTGACCCCCTGCAGCAGGGGTACAGCCACAGGCAGGACTCGCACTGTGTCACCACAGGTTGACCACGACGTGCTGGTCAGGGAGAAGTTCTGTGTGTCAGCAAACCAAGTTGCAGAGGGGAGGAGATCCCACCACATCCCGCTCCTGCAACTTCCCAGCTCCCATTACAGTTAAACTTCTCTTGAATTACTGAGCCACGGTCCACTGCACTCAAAATCTAAAGCATTTCTCTCTACCTGACTACTCCCAGTCAGACCATACATCAAACAAATCCCCAGGGACAATCCAAACCCCATCAGCCTCCAAGAAGCTCTTTTTTTTTTTTTCATCTGTAACAGCAAGACATTTCTGAAAGCTGGAAAAACAGTTCTGCAGTTCTCTGCACTTTTCCTCGCTCTGGTGTGATGGCTATCATTATGTTAAGGATTTCTTTGCCTTTTCTTTCCCCCAGTGCTGATAAGTTTAGCATTTCTCAAATCCGCTCTGCAGGAGGAGGTGCCATTTCGGATGGCAGGACTGAACTAACACACACTTGGCATGTTCTCTCCTGAAGCCTGAAATCTCCCTTCTTTGCTGCCTTCATTATTTGTACTGGAAATGGAAAGGGTGGGTTGAGATTTGTGGGCCCTTCACATCACTGGGAACCAGACATCACCTTCCTTGTATCTTGATAATTAAAACAAACAGCAAATAGGGGCTGGAAAATTGGAAGTTAGGTGCCAAAATTTTCTTTTTCCCTAAAACCTGGATATTTTCACTACTTTGCTAAAACTGTGTTAACAAAGGGCCTTTTTGTTCCTAATCTCACATGTCTACTTACCTCCTGATAACTCCAAGCAGCACCTAATGACTTCAACGGGCAGCTGGATGTACATCAGTGACAGCTCCGAAGCTTTTCCTCTGAGCTCCACGGTGAGCCAAACACTAAGCTTCTGGGCACGAAAATTCAAAACGTGCTCTTTACTGACTGACTGCAGCCTGGGCAATCCTGTTACCGTTTCTGTCTGCGATAATCAGCTTACCTGGAGACTGAAAATCAAAGACAGTCGGGTGCAGCAGAATAAGCAGATATGCAAAGTCCTGCTCCACCCCACCACCTCTCCCTACGGTACTGGTGCTCCAGCCATGCTCTGAATCCACCATTTCCCTGTGGACCTTCATCTACGGCACCGATCACGGCGTTACCTGAGCGGTTCGTTTGCCTACACCACATTTACTTGCACAACCGTTCGGTGTGATAAGATTACTGCCCCCACCCAAGCCCAGAATAAAAGGTCACAAACACCCCCAAAGTCGGGTGATTAATCGAAGGCTTTAACAGATGATTTTTCAGAGTATTCATCATTTTGTAGCACACCACGGGCAGAGTGCAGCAGGCAGGTGTTTTAACCGAAGCTGCTGTGTGGAGAGGAGCGAGGTAACCGGGCACCTATTGCACAGACTCTCAGCATCGGGGTATTTTTCATTAGAGCCAACAGTAAAAATTACAGAGAACAATTCTCCATCAGCTTCCATCTCACCAGTTCCTGGGGGAAACTAACAGCCCAAACCCGTCTGTTTTCCAAAAATCCCTCTCCCACCTCGAACAAACATCAGCTAATCCCGACAGGACGGCAAACACTTGGTGTTTACACAGCAGCAGAAGTGAAGCAGTCGGAAAAAACGGGATTTTTAATATTCTCCTCTCCCTCCAGAGCAAAAGTACAGCAATGTATTTTGTGAAACTGCTTCTTTGTGAATATGCGTGAAACACGAGTAGCAGTGTGGAACGAGCTCTTCCTTCAATGAGTAGATCACTTTTCACCCACAAAAGAAAAAAAAATAGCCTTTTTTTTTTTAAATAACCATAGCCCTTGCCACTGTCTTAAATTCAGGCAGAGCATTTTGCCAAGAGATGAACTTTGAAATCCTAAAATTCAGATAAACCTACTGAAACTTCAGCACCATCCGTGGTCATGGTTCCCACAAAGCCAAACATCAATCCAGGAAACCAAGAAGTAACGCAGAGCTAAAAGTCAGGGCTAGGCAATAGTATAAAGCACACAACTTCAGAAGATGGAATTTCTTTTTCCCAGAACCTTCACCTTCAGGTCTCACCCACCTGCGTCCCTCTCAGCCCCTGCGGACGAGGCGCTGGCCCTGGGTCTCTCGCCCCCTGGGGAGGAATGGTGGCCCAAAGCGAAGCAATGGGAGAGGGAGGCACCAGCTCAGATGGTCCCACCTCAGAGCCTGGTGAGCCAGTCAGGTGTTCACAGGAGAGACCACGCAACTCGTTCACAAGATGCCGTTCGGTTCCTTCAGCTTTTTGCTGTTTCCAGACACAGGACTCCATCTGCTCCACGGTGTCCTAAGTGGGCTTGGACCAGACAGCCTCCAGAGGGCCCTCCCAACCCCTCCCATGCTGTGGTTCTGCGGAAACCGTGCCCTGCACGAGCTGTAATCACACTGCCAGGGTGAATGACACGATGATAGGTAACCTGGTGCTGCTTCCAGAAATATGCTTTATTAGCTGGACAGCACCAACAGCTCTGTTCTGCTGGGCTTAGACACGTCACCCTGTGATTTATAACAGTCATTACATCTAAAGCAAATAGTTGCCTGGATACATAAGGAAAAAAAATCACATATCCATCGCAGTTCAATTATCTACTTTGCCTAAAGGTTTCTTATTTCTTGGCATTTTTCTTGCCCCTCCCAAGAGTTCTCTCTTTAGGATTCCAGAGGTTGCTTATTCCTTGTACACTGTCATCCCGGACCAGAGCTGGCTACAGGACTTGGGTTTTCCTTTCTCTTGTTGTTCCTGCTGCTGTAGAACGGTGTGAGGGTGTAAAATTAATTTAAAATTAAAGTTCATTAAAAAATTGCAGGTCACCAGAACTCAGGTCTAAAATCTATCACCTGTCATAGTACCGGACTCTCTGAAGCTTTTTCCTTCCCTCGTGATTCCAGGCCAGTCCTTACACCAACAGTCCCCAGCTCCTACACCACTGAAGTCTTAGGGAACGGCATCCTGATGTTTCAGCATCTTCAATGTTTGCCTTTTCTGCTTCAGCCTCAAAGCAAGGGCTGCCCTTAGGCTGTGCCTTGGCCAGTTCCAAACCAAACGGAACTAACTGGGTAACTTAAGGGTCCTCTGTCCTCTCTATGCTCCTCCTCCTCATCATCATCACCACCACCCTCTAAATAGAAGTAGAATGGTGTCCTTCAGCTCCCCCAAAAATAAAGGTGGTTGTTTTCGCCTTATCTCAAGAGTTTTGGCAAGGCAGGAGAGCTCAGGAGAACAAACCCCACCGGTTCTCTGAGGGTATGAGCTGCTCTCCTGAAAACTCTTTTTGTCACACATTGTCTAAAAGAACATGCACAAATCAAACAATTGGGACAGGAGTTTCAAGGAGCATATTTCTAATTTCAATCCCAGGTACCACACCAGGCAATTTAGCGGGAACACACACACTTTAAAGGGCCCTTAATAATTTCCCTTCTCACCCATACAGTGGAGTACATGGCCTTGATGTCTGACCTTGATTTTCAGCTGGAACTGATGTAATGAGGGCAATGACTGGTGTCTTTTCAGAAATCATCTCAGAAGCTCTGGGAAACGACCCTGGAAACACTTTCGCCATTGCACTTTATTATATAAAGAGCTGTCCGTGTGACTTCTAGGGCCCATTTCACTTCACCGGTGCTCGCTGATGGTGCGCTCAGTCTCTGCTGCCTGCCCGGCAGGTGCAGCGCAAATTCGGGCTGTTTAACTCCCAGGGGCACAATCCCGGCTCTCTCCAGCACCCGGGGAGGTGCAGCTCAGGATGGATGCCAGCCTGGTGTGCCATTCGCATGATCTCTGGAAGGAGAGATGGGTGCTGGGGAAGCTTTTACACTGGAAAGAAAATTAACCCAAACCACAGAGCAAGCAGTATGGAAGAGGCAGGGAAAAGCAGAGCCCTGCAGGCTGAAGCAAGAAAGCCAGCTGTGATGCTCTGTCAGGCCTCCACATCCATGACCATGGACTTTGCTAGTCACGGAGACCGTTCTTAACGTCTCACATACCAGAACTTTGCAACCACGATGCAAAACTTGGTCCTGATGTGGTTAAAATCCAGGCTTGGCCGTAACCCTGACACCCTCCCGCAGGGCTGGGAAAGGTCCACACCGACCACCCAGCCTGGCCAGCAGCACCCGAAACGGAATCCCCCCTCCCTGAGGGTATCTCACTTGTGTTTACCAGCAAAGTAATGAATTTATAATCGGTTGTTAAGAAAGATGTTCAATCGCTTTGTATTTTGTACGGGACAAATATTCCGTCATTGTTTCTTTTATACAAATTTTGAAATGACATGTGGCAGTTGTAAAGATTAATTTGTGCTACATCTCACTGCTGCCGGCTGCTCCTCGGGGAGGAGCGAGGGGAGAGAGGATGCGGTGTGGGAAAACATCCTGAAACATTTCAGTAAATTAATTAACAACAAAATGCTACAATCTAATTAAGAAGCCATTAGCTCCGAATCTCACTTGTACTGATACTTCTGGTGTAGTAAGCAATCTCAGATGGGTGGTGCCATCCAGGATCATGCCCACAGCGTGTCCTCGTGTTTAGCGACACACTTTAAGGTTGCTAGTCCAGCCTACCATCAGGTTGCTCTAAATTCTGACCTGCCCCTTGCCAGGCTCATCTCTCACAACATGGATTAGGTGCAGGAAAAATGAATTTAATTATTGAATTTTCAGGCTGTGGGTGCTGAAATGAGAAAAAGGCGCTTTGCAGAGCACAGCCCTGCGTGCTGACAAGCTCTTGGAGGTGAACTGGGCATCGCAGCTGAACGGTACCCAAACCCGTACCCAGGGTGCTGTCCCCGCACCCCTGCCCCGTGGCCGCGCAGCAGCCTGTCCCCTGCCCAGCCTGGCCCTGCAGCCCCCAGGCACAGGGAGAAGGACCAGGGTTTCTTTTCTGCTTGCACACACCTGCCCACAGGGTTTGGATGTCTGCAGACAGCAAGCTGGCGATTCCAACCCAGCACCGCCCTGGAGCTGCTCACACCCTGCGGAGAACCCTGGTGTGTCCAGTGTCCCTCCTGATTTACACCAGAATACACACACAGGAGGAGTCACGTCCAGCGACACGAATTCACACCCGGCAATGCAGGGACATGCAGGGTTTTGAGTACATGCTTTACACCAGGAAAATCCAGAAACCCCTGTGCAAAGCTACAGAAAAGCTTTTCACTGCTTCTTCTGCCCATTGCTGCATTGCATCATTCCCGCATCGCTCCCACATCGTTCCCACATCGCTCCTGAATCGCTTCTTATCACCCATTCCTGTCTCGCACTGCCAGATTAACCTGCTCCCTTTGTTAAACACTAGGCAGATTGTTGACAATCTGTATTAAACCCCTGAAAGCACCTCTTCTGTATCCAAAATCTTTGGCTTACTAACACCGAAAACAATTTTAAAAATCCTCTTCAGTAAATCTTAAATCTCAAAGAGACCAGAAGTATTTACTCGGGTGCAGCGTTTGCTTCCTCCAGTGATGGTCTCAAATCTCCCAAGCCTTTTCAACCTTGTTCTCCTTCATCCCCAGCTTCGTAACTCCTCTGAGTCGCTCTCCTCTCCTCCCAGTTCCCAGGGCTGGGGAGGGGAAAGCAAAGCCACGCAGCAGCTGCTTTTGCAAGAGGAGCTTACAGCAGCTTAGGCCAACACTCCAGAGGTGTCTGCACGACCCAAAGGCAGCGCGGCTCGTTTGGAGGAGCCTGCTTCTTTTTCAGATGATAACAAATAATGGTTGAGAAGCACACCCACAGCCCTGCTCTGGTGGCAGCAGCCCCCAGCACAGGAGCAAGGACAGCTAGAAACCGTGAAAGCCTCGTGCCAGCACAGTCTGGGAAGATGATGCAGGATTAAACTCTCTTTTTGAGCGCTCAGCATCACCGAGCAATCAGTGGGAAGTCCATCCCTCCTCACGTGAGGTTATCTACACGTCACCCAGCGCCCCACCCCACATCCACACACGTCCCCAGCCAGGCTCCCTGTGTCACGCCTGCCTCCACGGCCCAAGCAACCCTTGTGAGGTCAACAACATATCTGGTTAAAACTCTGGTACAAAAATTCCTGGAGGAACTTTCTCACACAAGGAACAGAAATGTTGATTTATGCTTTTAAATAAAAACAAATGTGAACTACCTAAGCCAGCCTTAAGGACATCCTATTCTAGTTACCAGCTTCTTTCCCAGTAAATAAACTGACAAAATGCTGCTGAACTTGAACTGTTCAAATCAGTCACAAGTTCCATGGAAAAGCACGAAATAAGCATCGAATTTAAAAGCATATTGACCTTCAGCCATGCCTGTACGAGCAGCACTCAGACAAGGCACACAAAGCAGCACCTTGTAATCAGAAGTACTTCAAAATGAGGGTGAAAATACAGAGGAAGATACCTCACCCCTAAGGCCTCCCTCCTGCTGGAGGGAGAGATTTCAGGTCTTGACACCCCACCTGGAATCCGTGAGCCATGTGAGCGATGGAGGAGCTGGGCTGCAGACGTGTCTGGATGGGCACATGAACCCCAGCAGTTAAATAACGAAAGGAAAACGCTGCCTTTTGGCCATCGGAAGCCGTGGTTAGTTAGGAACTGCTGATCTCACCTCAGTAAGAATTACACGGGGTTTAATGGAAATATTCATGCCCAAGTGGTCAAAAGTTAATACTTTGGTAATCTTTGCATATGTTCCTACTTCCTCTGTGCTTTTTCAAGCCCACATTATTATCTGTTTGGCTTCTTATTTTCTCTTACTTATCCTCAACACAGGTTGTCCTGAGACCACCAGTAATTCACATAAAATATAGAGTTGTTACTCTGCTTTTTCTTAGAAGAAACATAATAATTGCAAACCTGAACTGCTAGAGCTGAAAATAACTCTCTGGACAGTTGCACATGCAGATTTAGATTAAAATGAGCTCATTTTTTTAAACGACCTGATAATTTGCAGGGGAAAAAAAATACATATATATCTAACTATTTTCATCAGCAGAGAATGCTACGGCCCTGGCAGCAACGGCGAAGTGCCTGGCTGCATGCCGATGAGGCAACGCAACCGCAAGAGATGAACTCCACAGAGCTAGAGGTTTGTGGGCACGTTGATAAATCCGTAACTCTGTTCTCCTGGAAAAACCAACAGAGCGGTAGAGGGTCGCACCGCTTCATGGAGGAGAAATTCTAGACACCCTGACCCAAAAAGGGAGGAGAAAAGGATGAGTACTTGAGGGTGCAAGATGAGACTGGACTTCGCCCTCTCTCATCTTGCAGACACCTCAGCAGCTCACATGTAGCAGAAGACTGGAAAGTTTTGAGATCAATGGTTTTCTCTGACCAGAAGAGCAAACATGACCAAGGTCTGAATTTGTTGGCCAACTCCATCAGATTTCCCTTCACCAGCATCCTCAGACTCCCGCCGGTGCCACGAGGAATACCTGGTCAGCTGGAGGACAGAGCCCTCTCTTGCCCAGGCTGTGTAAAGCCTGACAGGATCAGACAGGATCACCGTTAGTACACAAATGTCCTGACTACATGAAATGTGACAAATCACTCAGACCTCAGAAAGCTCCGCCGGGACACAGCAGGGAGGAGGAAGCCAGTTTTATGAGCTTTTAACAGCTCAACTCTTGTGGAGCACCTAGTAAACGCTCCACTGTTTGAGAAAACCTCCTGAAAGTGCTTTGATCCAGGCTGGTGAGGAGAAGTCCTCGCTCTACTGAGCCAAGAAGCGCTTTCTGATTTCTGGGAGACAATTCAGAAGCAAATCGGGAAGGAGCAGGCAGGCTGTGTGAAGCTGGCTTTCCAGGGGATGCTGTGATGAATTACCTCTGCAGCCAGGTACACTGCCGGCAATAATTAATCCTGACTCGCTTTCCGGTTAACCTGTGCTATTGACAATATTACTAAAATCCCCTTGAGAAGGCTTTGCAGGTTTATAAATATATCCAATTATCATGTATTTGATGAGATTTAATTTAAATCCAGCAAAAAATATTCCCAAGTGAGTCATCTATTATTCATAACTTCAGATGGGTTCAGCCTCCATATCAGAATTTTTCCTCCTCCTCCTTCTTCAGACCCATTGCTTCTACATAAATTAAACCGGTCACTACGTGCATCCGAGTCGGGTCCCCTTTTAGAAAGCCATATTTTAGAGAAAGCAATTACATTCGGTCATTGATGTATCACCCAAGCTTTCAAAGGCCCCCAAAACGGAAGAGGGCTTCTGATGTTAATTTGAACAAATTTTACACTTTGATGGTATCTCGCTGCGGAGAAGAGGCTGCAATATCAGATGAGAAAATGGAGATCATCATCTGATACAACGTAATCCTTTGAAGACACAGCAACAGGAGGGGCTGTATCTCGAACAGGGCTGAGCCACAGGCGGTGCCACTTGCCACCACGACTGTAATGAGTCGTGACAATTTGGGTCAGCAAAAGCTCCCACCTGAATCAGCAGCAACCTGTTGCTCAACCTCCAAAGCGCCCAGGCACGTCAGGGGGAACAGGCATCGCTCAGAGGTCTTCTGCTGGCATTCAGGACCCTCCGCGCAATGGAGCAAGTTAATTAACGCCGGTGCCCCCTGCTGTGCCCCTGTGATAACGCTCACCTAAGCCGCGGGGGATGGACGGGTTGAGAGGATTTATTATTACTGTTAGTTAAAAGTTGCTACAAATGCCTGGCCCTCGAGGGAAAGAACTGCGGTGCTTTCCTGCAGCTTGTGGTCACTCTGAATTTCGTGCTGATACAAGGGAAAGGAAAGGGGGCCGGACTGCCGAGGACAGCCCCTTCTGCCCCCCAATACAGCAGTGGGTTCACCAGGACAAGCCCCGCAGTGGGGCTGAGGGGGCAACTCACCCACAGGAGATGGGGCAAATGAACACCTTGCTATTAAGGTGTGTTATTGTCGGGTGTACTGATTCATTTTTCTGCGCTGGGAACAATTCTCTCCCAGATTTCCAGATTCTTTGCTCTGAAGGTCCTTGCCGAATTCTCCCTCACCCCTCTGTGTCACAGGCTTCTTGTGGCTCACTGTTCATCCGTCCCACCACACAGCCCCTGCGTGGACGGGCAGAGCACGGTACCCTGGGAAAGGTCTACAGCCTGCACACACGCATACACAACAGGCAGTGAGGAATGACGGTGTAAGCAGAAGGACGTCCTACAGGTGCCAGTTCCTCCCTCAGCACCCTCCAGCCCTGCTGCAGCCAGGAGAGGGGACAAGAGAAGCACCCATCAGCAGCATCCCATGAAACAGCTCCCTGCTGAGCTGTCACAGCGCTGCTTCCACTGCCCAGAGCGGGGGACCCCCACGGCTCCATCCCCCCGCAGCCCCAGCAGACACAGATCCAGGCACATGCAACAGAACAGAGGGTTGTTCAGCACAGGAAAACCACCTTTCTAGCGACCCAACAGGGTGACTCTTCCTTTGGTTGGGTTTTAAACATTAACAGCTGAGGTGGTGCAGGGTTGTCAGATGAACCTCTGCACAGGGATGGATCTTACTCTGCAACCCGCCGTGTCCAGACCACACCGTGCTGCTCTGGGTAGAGGTCAGCACTCTGGGGAATGCATAGAGCATCCCTGTCAACGGAGATCCACCACCACGGTGCACCGCAGCCGAGTCCACTGGCTCAGGTACAACCCAGGCAAGTTCCTTTTTAAAATACAAGAGCAGAGATACACGGATTTCATTAACATTAAATCACAAGTCAATTAAATAAAGGCAGAAACTATGTGCCTTTTGATGATCCTAAATCGGAAGCAATGATTCATCCTCAGGACTTTTAAGTGAGGATGTTTAATGACATGATGGAAAATGAAGCCTTTTTGTTCCAGGAGCGGAAACGTTGCATTCTTTAGCAGTAGTTACTGAATAATTAACCCGCACCCCTGTTACTACCTAAGAGTATTTGCCATTAACTCCAATAAAAGTGATTGCATGAGGCACGGATGTGAAGAATAATAATGAAAAAAATGTTCTGCCTAGAGACCCTGTTAGTGGTGCAATACTCCAACTTCTGCCTGAGCCTAACGCAGGATCCCCAGTTTGAATCATTTAACATGAACAGACAGCATCGGTTTGTTTCTTTTTTTGAAAGAAAAGCTTTGATTCTAGAGCCGATGAGTTTTGACACGCTAGTGCCGCCGTCAACAATCATCTAAAACAGGCGACATTCCGCTCTTTGACCATTAAGTTCAACTCATTTGCGCTACACTTGACCAGATGCATTTTTTTGTGTGTGCTGCCAAGGTTACAACATTCTTGTGGGAAGGAAAGCAAGAGCCAGGCAGAGAATAGCAAAGCAGCCAATGGTCATCGCTGACACATTGGAGTAATGGCCCACCCTCCCGTCTGCGATTCACAGAGCACACCTCAGTAGCTCACCAGAACAAAGGCGTCCTCTTTGCTTCTTCATAAACAAAGGAAATATTTTTAAATTATGCATGCAAAGGCTTTGAGTCCTCTGGCCTTTTACCCACCAGAGCCTACAGGCCATCACAAGGAGAAGCCCTTTCATCTTTGGACTCATTAATCTTTACTTGCTTGATTAAAAATAATTGAAAATCCTGGTATCCTGTTTATGCCTCAGTTTCTAACACGTTCAGGCTAAACCTTGGAGTTCAGTGCTACAGAACCATCTAAGAGTCAAACATTTTCAGTTCTTGGCAGACTGGAGTCAGTCATTATACAGAAACATACACGCGATTATTCAAAATAAATTTAACAAATCCCATTGGTGATTCCACTTCAAAATTTATGCCAGAAATGCCTTATGGTATCGTGTCATTCTGTGCTGCTAAGTGACCTTCAATATCGCTCCTTAAGGTGGCCTGATAGTTATTTGATTGTTATTTCACGCAAATTAAGAGCTGCCTTTCCTAAAATAGCTGATTTTCAATTTCATCCTTATTTGCACACTGCATGAAACCATGACACTTCGGAGCTCTCCAGAGCCTCTTGCGCTGCCTGGCACTATTATATGGTGTTATCCAACTCTTTTTCTTCTTAATTTATTTCCTAAATCATCCTTTGTTATCACCGCAGCCGAAGAGGCACATCACCTAACCACACACTGTTCCGTGCGACACAACGTAAGGCACAGCGGAACAGCCTGGCTGCAGCAGACCCCTGTCCATCGCCCCAGTCCAGCCTCAGCTCCAGGAGGGGGAAACAAAAGTGTTCTTGTAGAAACAACAAAACACCTGGAAATAACCACAGCTGAGAACCAGCCGGCCCCAAACACATGAACATGCTCAGTTCACACCATCTCCTCTTGGAGAAGTGCCCACGACTTCCAGCATTACAATTTACATCACTCTGCGAAGTTGGAGCGTATTTTTGAGAAATCTTTGACCAGCTGTCAGAGCAGACCTCTGAGGCTTGCTGCACAGCCTTCAAGCGCTCTTCGCACTGGACACGACAAACACGCTACCAAAGAAATCTGAGTTTTAATTATTTGAACATCTCCATGAGATCCTCCAGCAAAAATCCCATTCACCAGGGGTGTTAGGCGGCTGCACCGGACCCGATTCAATAAGCACACAAATCTCCAACTCCTATGTCCCTGTTTTTTAAGTCTTCTGTCACTTATCACTTGTAACGTCAATAAAAGCTTTTCTCTTGTAACCCAGCCATCTCTCCTTACGGGCTTACTCACCGATGCCTCTCCCCCGCACCCACGGCACTATCCCTTTCCACATAGGAGTGGCACATCTCTGCAGAAGACTCCAGAGCTTGGAGGGACAGATGCGCAGGGAAAAACGTGCTCAGAGGGGTAGATGCAACCTGCCAACATTTACCCGGCAAGGCTGTGGGAGAGCAGGGAAATCCCCGCCTCTGCTTTGATGCTCTAGCTTCTCACCAAATTGTCCCAAAAGCCCTGAAATCTCCTTTTCGAGAGGGTTATTTACGTAAAACCAATGCTCGCATGTGCATTCAGTAATTTTGAGAATATTACTCTTGAAGCAGCACTAAAAGCCTTCGCTTATTCTTCACCAGAAGCAGCTATGGTAAGAATGACATTGGCACCTCTACTATTAAAAGAACTGCAGAGACAAAAGGATGCAAGAGGTGCTCAGACTGTCCTTGATAAAACCCTTCTCAGAACAAGATAATCCAAACAAAAGATGCCAAGAGGTCCATCAAAACACAGGGCAGACCTCCAGTGGTCAAAGCACTCAATCAGCATCACCATCTGGTTGTGACAAAGAAAGCGTTACTACCTGCTCTTAAAACAAGGGATTAAGGGAGAGCCTGGGGGTCTCTGACAATGCCAGGCTTTGCCCTCCGAGGTCCCCAGGACTCAAAAGGAACGTCTGCTTAGGAATTCACAGCTTTTTCTCTGCGTTATCGGTATTTGCATTTGAATAGAATTCAAAATCAAGTAAAAGCTTCAAGGTCAACAATCTTTTTCTATGAGCCAAAGCCCAGGAGTGGAATTTAGGCAATTACTCTTAGGCAAAGGAGCAGTCAGTTCAAATAAATGTATCAAAGCCTCCAAATTATCAGCAATAAAATCTTATGTCATCTAATAACGACAACGATGACAATAATTACTAGGACAATGATTTAAAGCCCAGCAGTGCCCAATTTAAGAAGTGCAGGTTACTTATTTCTGCCATTCCAGAGTGAAAATGCATTTGTCTGGGTTTGTTTACGTCTAAGATTAGACTTCCGAAAGGCAAAGAATAGCTTCCAGAAACCAGCACGCAGAGTTCCTGCAGGAGGAGATGCTGACAAAGGCTCTATTTTAATAGGCAAAAAGTTTATGGATGTCAATCTGTATTTACAAAGAAAACGGAAGAACTGAGAAGAGGAGCAGCAAATCTGTGGAAAACAAGTCAGGCTTTAGAAACCAGCTTTGTTTTCAGATCAACAGCCATCCAAGTGGATCTCTCATGTGGAAATCGTTCAGATCTTCTCTCTGTCTCTCAGGCACCAATATTTCCTCTGCCTTACAGGCGAGAGCAGGAAGCCTATTTACATGGGAGTAACACTAATAAATATCTCTTACATCAAAGGAAGTTCGGTGCTAGAGCCCTTACGTGGCTCGGAATGCAGCACAAGCAAAATTCCGTAGGGGAAACTGAGGAGGAACCGTGGCGTCAAACACAGCTCTGTTCCTCCTGGCTGCGAGCGCTCCCGGAGGACAGGACATTTCCCGAGGTAATTTCAGCATCTGAAAGATCGGCGCAGAGGGGAGAAGCACAATCCCCTCTGCCCACGGCACCCACATGGCCCCACGGTGCCCGCCTAGCTCGGGCTCGGGTCACACCACCCATAAAATGCAGCATCTCCCATAGGTTTGATGGGCCAAGTGCAGCCTCGGGGGACCACGCAGAGCCCTGGTTGTGTGCCCTGTCGCCAGCCAGCCACGTGGCACAGGAGCCGCGGCACCGGGCACAGGGGTAGAGCATCTGCTAACACCCCAACCCCATCATGAAGAGTAACTCCCGATATGGACAACAAGTGTTTGGGCCGTGGCTGAAGGCAGCGAGCCCATGGCACGAGGGCAGCAGGCACTGCAGCCAGCCTGCAATAACCTCAAAATTGTGCCCAGGAAGTTTTTTTTTCTCTGATTTAATCTCAGCCACTGTTTAAATGAACTCACTCAACAAACGTGGGGTAGAAATGGCTTTCCTTTCTTTTATTTTTAAAGCATAAGAAATGAAACACATTAAAAGCTGCAAAATTACCTCTTCTATAGGCAAGTAGAGCTCAAAAGCAGAGCATTCCTGCAGCATGATCCCAAAACATGAGCTTTTTGGAAAATCTGGAAAACACCCTGCCCTCTGGATCAATCCGCAACCCACCAAAGCCTCTGGCACAAACCAGAGCGGTGCTACCCGCGAGCCTTTCTCGGTACGTTATTCCACCGACCTTTTGCAGCCAACTGATGAACTGACCGACTGCTCCCTCGTCTTAGCCACAGAAGACACACACTTGGGGAGCATGGGTTCAGCTTCCCTCCAACTCTTCAGGGAAGGGGGAGAGCGTGGGCAGCTCTTACGTAAGGTCCTTAAAATATGAACCCAAAATCACCCTAAATTATCGGAGTCATCCCATTCACTTCAGCAGGTTCTAGATGAGGCTTTTTTCTCCCCACATAATTTAAAATAGCAAAAGGAACGGACGATGCTGCATTTGTTGTTGAAGTCTCTGCACGATGAGTCACGCAAAGCTCCTAAAAGCTGCCTCTAATGCCACTTAATCATTATGAATTTCAAATTGCCTGCTTCTCCCGTTTTTCAGCAGGCTAAATAAAGCAAAACAAACAGACAAACAAAAAAAAGGCATCCTATGATTCTACGAAACTGTAAGGGCACGTGCACACACTCCTCCCCAACAGGGGACGTAAACTGACACAGCCAACAGAAGGTTCTAGAACAAGGGCAGGAGAACGCCGGGGTGATGCGTTATTGTGTGCCACCACTGCCAGTGTGTCACATCGCTGGCGGAACAACTCACTTCCCCACGGACACAAGTGCGCTGCTACTCCGTAAAGTACCGCAACTACTTGTGTGTGTCCATCACTTGTTTGCCACAGGAGGAAAAGCTCAAGGTGCTCTCTCTGGTATCTCAGCTGCGCTGGCTCCTTTCAGCTGCTCCCGTCCTCCTGAGGAGCTCACGGTAACACCGACGTCTCGTTCGTGCCACCAGAGATCCTCGTTTCTATGAACGACGTCGACATAACGGTTTGCAGGACACGACCTAACCCAGCCAATTTTTCAAACTATGAGGACTGGGAAACCAGGAGATGTCAGTTCTCGTGTAACTCAGGACAGGACTCAAGCAGTACCGATGTGGGACACAATCCCATCTTATGATTTACTAAAGGTTTACCTGCCCCTAGTAAAGCTGGAGTACTGTATAAGCTGCAGTATCCCCAGAGACACTGCTCTAACAGTTTCTGGGCATTTCCAAAGCTGCAGAGGGTGACACCTGTGTGTATATAAACACACACACACACACACACACTAGGATGGTTGGAGAGCTACAGCTGTTCTTCTGGCCAAGGAACTCGGTAATCTTAAATTTCTGTACAGGTACCAAAACTAGGACGAAAGGAAGCTCGTAACTTGCCCTTTCCCTTTCCTATTTCAGTCGGGGAAAAAAACCACTAATACATTCAGTTCTGTGTTTACATCTCCAAAACACTTGTGGGAGGGTTGAAGTCACCAGAGCCTGAAGGTCACCGAGCATTTTTGCAAATCAGGCCACGGTGTCGTATGTAAGAGACCGAAGCAGTCCCACACTAACGGTCCACGCAACCATAACTGTCACAAAGGAAGGGAATTAGTCTGTCGCTGGGGAATTGATGCAGTGAACAGGCTCACGGCCTCCAGCAGCTGGTGGTGGCGGCACAGGGGAAGGGATGAGGGCAGAGCCCCGGTTCTCCTCTGCCCCAGGGCTGCCTCCACCCATGTGAGTAAACACAGACAAATGAGGAATTATTTCATCACCATTAGTGGGATGTGAACGTGTAGGAAAACACTGCCCAAGGGAGCTGCCCTGGAGCAGAGCGACCTGACGGAGCACCCAAGTGAGTGACGAACAGCTCAGCAGCGCAGTGTCACCCCCACCAGCACAACACCGGTGGAGTTTACCTACCTGGGGCAAGGCAAACCACTCTTTGATTTGTTTCACCCCATGGCAGGGTTGTGCCAGCAAAGAAGCAGGAGCGCAGTGGTGATGCTCTGTGACAGAGACAGTCACCCCGGCACAGGGCTTCACCCTGCAGTTCACTGCAGGGGCGCAGGGCAACATACGTTCATGAGGAATAACACAGGGAGGAAATTTAAAATAAAGAGTTACACATCGTTAATACTAAAATGTAACAAAACCAGCGGAAACAGAAAATTACATCCATGAATCTCTGTGACAGTAAAAAAAGGATTTTACAGCCAGTTTTCCTCAAGCCCCAAACCACGTTTTACCCAGAGCCGTTACCCCCAAAGCCACGGCAGACACCTGCCTAGGAAGACACAGCCCAGCACTGCTTGGTACAGCACACCGTGTAGATGCAGCGAGTCTGGGTGACTCCAGAGATTTCTCAAAACAGCTCCTGGTGGTGATGAAAAACGATCTTCTGAGTTATGGCAAAAGAAAACCACGGTTTAACAGTTTGTGTAAGAAGCGGCACTGATGACACCGACGATTCTGGCAGGGGCCGACCCTCTGTTTCCAAACACCGCATTGAATCAAGACATTTATTGACACCAGATCAGTGCATTTGCCTCGACTGCGAACAAATATTTGGCATGTCCCAAAAACAAGCTGGCTGCAGCTTGGCAAAACCACATGGTTTCTGTACCGAGAAGGTTTTCTGCTCCGTTCAGAAGGGGTTCTCTCAGCAAACGTGTTTTTGAGACGTTTGGCTGCACAACCCAGCCCAGCTGGCAGGATCACACCACGCGTCGGCGCGACAGTATTTTTGGAGCTAACACTCCTACTAGTGAATACGTCTGCTTGTCTGAGGAATCGCAGGAGAAGTTACCATCCACTCTGGGGATGATGCCATTCGAAGCAGCACGGGTGGCCGTGAGGAGAGCAGGCAGCTTCCAACCAGCGATGAGTGATGGTCATCAGCCCCGCCAGGAAACAGTGTTTAAACCAATCCTGGTGGATCAGGCAGGTGGCAGAGACCCACTTTTCTGTAATAATCTATTTAGTGGCGATGTATAGACGAAACGTTTGTGATTGCTAATGAAGCAGAGCGGTGCTGAGCACCTCGTATGTGCTACAGTCAAAACCTCACGTCAAAGTGTGCTCGGTTTTGGGCATAGTCCATGTTTGGTCACTGACACGCACACAGAAACTCAGTATTTCTGACCCATTTCCACAACTGCCATTTCAAAGCTCAGTGTTTCTGAACAAACACTGGCCATCAGGGAACAGAAATTAAATTCAAACCTGTTCCCCAGTCCTCAAGAAACAACTAGACCAGCCTGGAACTCCACCCATGCTTCAGCAGCTCTCCTCTCCCCTACCACCAGAGACAATCCCTCAGCCCTCGTTTCAGCCTTCGCCCCTCGGGCTTCACAGAGAATCACTCACATGGATTTTATATAACGTTTCTCTGTTCTGCTTGCAGTTTCCACTGTCAGAAAGAATTCAGGAGGTTTCCTCTATCTTGCTCTTCAATGGAGCCACCTCGTACCCACCTCACAAAGAACACCCTGCTACCACTTGCACTGTGAGCACGTGCCCTGTTTCACCTGTATCCTCTGTTGCCACGTTGAGGCATCATTTATCATTCCAAGAGTATTTCTGTATTCCCTTGCTCCATTTCTGGTCTGAGTGAGCCACGCACCCGGACATGCACTTCCTGGGTTCCACTGGTCATTAATAACCTCACCAAGCAAGAGGCCTGTTGGGTCCATCTGGCAGCAAACACCCTTCCACACCCATTTCTTGGCTGATGGGAATTCACGATTCCCACAAGCATTTACTCGTGGATCAGATGATACATTTTTAAACCGTATTTAAGATAAAATGGCTGTGGCAGGCAGGGCGCAGCAGGGCAGTGGGTCTGGCAGCAGAGACACCAGTCTCAACAGCATCTCCCGAGCCCTTCCTCTGCAGGGAAGACTAAAGATGCAGTAGCCCTGATTCCTACCCGTTTTACAAGAGCCATTGTGCTCTGTAGCTAATAATTTATCTGAGGCTTGGCCAGCACTATTTGTGAAGCAGAAAATGTGCACAAAGCAGCATCAGCTGGGCTTGCCAAGGGTTTCAGACACCAGAGCACAGCTCCCGTGGCCAGGAGGAAGAGCAGGGCTCACACTGTGCACTTCGGTGCCAATGCACATATTGCTCTCCAGAGCCTCTTTCCAAGCACGGACTGACTGCAGAGTCATAAATTATTCACTTCGTACGTTTAGGAGACACCACTGACACTGATCCCAGAGCGCATTCTCAGTGCCTTCAGCACAACACATCCAGGAGAGTCAGTGAAGTGCTATCAGTCCCTCCCACAGCCCAGCCGGTGGCGGGGAGCAGCTTTTCCCCAGGCACCACGGCAGGACCAGGGCTGTGGGCACACCCTCGGAGCATCCTGGAGGGCTGCGAGCACGCTGACCCGCATCCCTGCGCCCTGGAGATGTGACCCCATTGCTGGAGAACCTGCCACCCTCGGCACGGGGACTCCGTCAGTTTTGGCACTCTTTTCTTCTCTCCATAATTCTTCCTTCTCCATAGGTTAGGATTTTTCCGAATGCTCAAACGCCTACTCAATTAACATGGAAAATTAATTCCCATTACATTTCATTTACAATGAATAAAATATCACTGGGATAATAATTTGCTTGGAGCTATAGGTGCAGACCTTCAGAATTGAGGACAGAAGACCTTGAGTGGTATTTAGAATTGAAAAAAAACTGACTTCCAATGCTCCTCACCTTGGCGGAGACCAGGGAAAATTTTCCACTGCTGAATATTCACATTACAGGCGTTTGAGCTAATCAGTTTGTTTCAGAATTTTTGCATGCTGACTGCCAAAACTAAATGACCATGAAAACAGGATGGTGTGTGTGTATGTATGAGCTGGTGTAACATCGCACGTTTTGGAGGTCAGCACAAGAAAAGGAAAACACGAGCAGCCAGCCCAGACGAGGCACTGGTCCAACATCACTCTGCTTCTGGGAGACATCCAGCACGTGGACGGGAGCCGCAAGAATCCCACAGCAGATGAGGAGGGCCGGGCGTTGTCCAGCCACTGAAGAGGTCTCACCTTGATTTTTTGCAGACTGATTGAACTCTGGAGCTCAATATTCTCTCTGAACTCTGTCTGACTCTGGGTTTCATAGCACGATGGGGGGGGCGGGCCTTGCCCCAGCCACTGAAGAGGTCTCACCTTGATTTTTTGCAGACTGATTGAACTCTGGAGCTCAATATTCTCTCTGAACTCTGTCTGACTCTGGGTTTCATAGCACACAACTGCAACCCTTTTGTCTGAGCCCTGCGTATCAGGATGGCGATGCAGCAGGAAATTCAGCCGTTTGATTACAGACTGTTTCTAATTAACGTGGCGTTCTGATCGTCTCCATGTGACCAGGCTCTCAGGGCCGTATCGGAAAAAGCTCAATCTCTTCGCTTTAACTATAGCTTTGGCAGCGACTTTCCTGTTGCCAGGTCGAACAGGCACACACAACAGCTTTTGCAATTCCAGACAACGCACACAGAAGTTCACG
>NW_010423903.1:0-10359 GCF_000710305.1 Buceros rhinoceros silvestris | reverse complement strand
CTAATAACATTCTGTCTAGAAACAACCAAGCCGATAATTTGCACCCATCAACCTCATGTAACATAATGTGCCAGCTATTTACTACCGGAAAATTTATCACTCAACGAGAGTCAAAGATCGTGTACCAAGCAATACTCCCACTTCCCGTCACTTCACTTGCTCTACGCAATTTGCCAAAACATCTCACTCCCTCGTCTCCCCGCGCACGTAGAAGCAGCGCTTATGGGTATCAGACTGGTGGCGGCAAGCCCGCTGTACATTGCTGTGTTACAGCCAACCACACGAGGTGTGCCAGAGCCCTCAGACGCCAGGATACGTGCGAAGGATCATCAGTCCGGACACCAGGGCAGTTAGACACTGCCACGTTAACGACGCCATCGCCCCCACGTATGGCAGGGAAGGAAAAGGGAGGGCTTGCTTTCTGTAGTGGACTCTGGCCACTTGTCACCCGAGTGGTGCAGGTGACCCGTACCAGAATGTGGGAAATGCATCATCATAACGAATGACCACGGATGCAATTCCTTTCCACGTGCCCTGTGTCTGCTGAGGACTGGTGACTTCCAGGCAAGAGGGAGCCGCTCCTGTGGCTTTCCAGCCCCCTGCGCTGGGCTCAGGGACTGGTGCTAGAAGCCCAAACCTGGGTTCCATTTCACAGCCGTGCATGGCAAGGGGAGGTGCCAGCCCGCTGGCAGCGGGATGCTGGTGTGCTTCAGCACCCAGCAGCTCTCTGCGGGAGGACTGCCCATGTTTACGTCCTTCACACACGCTGCATAAGCCCCCAGCTGGGGGCTACAAGAGCTGGCTCTGGAGGCAGCCCCGCGAGCAGGGGCTGTTGCTGGGAGCTAATGCGTGCTCTGCCTTGTGTGATTGAAAATACAGTCTGAGTAGGAAATAATAAACCTTACCACGGTGGCAGAGGATAGTGGGTTTGCGCTAACGGACTGCGCATTTCTGCGCTGTTCAGTATCAATACAGATGTGTTGCTGCAGGCAATGCAAGCAATTAAGCTGTAATGAGCTGCTTCCTCTGCACACACAAACCTGATCCCGGATTTCCTAAACTGAACTGTAATGAATGATCTGAACTGAGGTGGGTCAGCAGGAGACAGCTCAGGGGGTTTGCTGGTGCTTCTGTCTTTGTGTCCGGGGACTCTGGGAGGGGCAGAGGGGCTCAGGAGGGCGGAGGGATGCGTGTGATTGGGATGACAAAACCGCGTGGCACCAAGGGCAAGGTGTTTGTCACCACACCCTGCTCATAGCTCCAGCCCCTCTCTCCTGCATCCCCATCTGCACATCTGCATCCTGGGAAAACACTAGAAAGGTCAGTAAATGTTTTTTTGCATTCAGGTAATGGGAAGACGGTCAATGTTTTTTCTGTGCTATAGAGCTGCTTTTTTATATTTCTGCAAATATTTGAATTCTCTGTTTTCCATCCTTCCTGACCAGGGGAACCCAATCACACAATTAGCTGCTGCTACAACACCAATCTCCTCTGCAGCCATAAGACCAAGCCTCACAGCTCTTCCTTTACCCTAATCTTACATACTACTTCCATCTCTCCGAGAATCCCACATTTATTCTGATGAAAGGATTACCTTGGGAGAGAGGTTTGAAATAGCCCAGGCTCATACACATCTGGCTTGTTCTCCAGAGGACGTCACTCCGCCTCAGCAGGAGGAGCTCATCCCAAAACCCACCCAAGGGGAGGACAACAAAAAGGCAGGGGTGAGAAGGCGGTTGGATGAAAGCGCACACAATACAGTTACACCATCACCAGGAATGAGAAAAGAGCTGGTCATTGCAGACAAGTAAGATTAACGCAGCACGACACTGGATAATTAAAACAGTTGTTCTTATGCAAAATTCAGCAGATATTCCCAAATGTTAATGCCAGACAAATTGCACCATCTGGTCAGTGAGATAAAGTCTTTTTAACAGGAACTTTGTAGACTGAAGGTTCTTATCCACAAAAACAGGTCATGCTGGTACACTATGATTTTCCAAATCGAGGGCAACCTACTCTTCCTCTTCTCCCCCACTTCATTCCAACTTTAAAAAGCACATACGGTACCTCCCTGAAGCGACACTGTCCAAAAAAAGGATCCGATCTTAACTCTCGCCTTTCTTACAGTGATCGTTCCCTGTTTTGCCTGACTCCCGATGCCAACATTGTCTTTGAAAGAGCATTCATCCCACTAAAAGCCATCTAAATAATAAATAACAAATACATTGTATAATATATACCATATAAATTAATATCTACACTTTCATAATACGTTACTGTATGTTACTATAAAATAATTGTATATTGTATGAATCAATGTAACATAGTAAATAATTAAATATATGTTGCTTTACAAGACACAGCGATGTCTAAACCACCCACATAATTTTGATTAGAACTTTTTTTTGATCAGTGTGGAGTATTTGATACCTTGAAGGCCTCTTTTGTTATGCCATCATCCAAAACTTCTCTCTGAACTGCCTTTGACTAACACCAACAATTTTCCTGATCCTCAGCAAAGCAGCTCTGCACGAGGCTGCTGCCTGCTGAGGCGGCTGAGGCTCGACCCCGCTGCACAGGAACCTGCCCTGGTCCTCTGAGGCTGCTGCAGGGTCTTGTCCCACTGCCTCACACACAGCATCCAACACCTGCACATGCCCTCAACAGCATCGCAATTTCCAGCATGGATTTCTGGGTGTCTCCAGCACTTCTGGAGAAGAGCTGGTGAGTTCTGCTTAGGAAACCTTCCACCCTTTTGTATTTCTGTTGTTGGTTGAGCAAGTCAAACTGTTGGAGCTGCTGGGTGCGGACCTGCACCTTCCCATCAGCCATGACCCCCTGGACACGGTGGTCTGGTCACCTGCTGCACCGTGTCCTCTGCAGAGCCACCACATATGTGACAGGCAAATAAAACTGCCCTCCATGAGGGCAACTGTGCTCAGCCCTCAGGACCAAGCATGCAGGAGAGAGACCATAGGCATGTGACAATTTTTCCAGCGCTCCTTACATCAGACAGCATTGCCAGGGGGTCCCCTGCATACCCAGAGGTGCTGGGCACTCCCAGATCCCTGGCAGTGGGGTCTGAAGCCCTTTTGGCACTACCTGCGTAACTACACATTAATTTTTCAGGCCACATCTGCAAAATGAGCGCAGGAACCACAGGGATCCCCTCCCGTAAGACCAGATAAATGAGCCGTTTCAGGAGAAAGCAGAGAGAATTTTTCCATTTATCTCAACACAGCTGGATCTGCCCTCGATGCAAAAGGCCCTACTGGCCCACATCTGTCAGCTGGCGCTAGCTGGGCATGCCTACGCCCAGCGGTAAAAGTCAGTCAATTAGTGAAAAGCAGGAAGCACTGACCTGAGACACTGATAACGCCCGAGTATCTTGAGAGGTTTGTTCCTAAGCGGTGAAACCTTCACCACTCATTTCGAAGAGAGGATGAACTAACACCACATCATAATCTCAAGGGCTGAACGTGGCAAGCACTGCAACAAAAGGAAACAGCGTTAAATGGGGAGAAGGCCCCTCTGTCAGGGTGGGTTCAGAAACCCAACAGCTTTCACTACGGTTTTATAGGGAGTGCTAATTCCCTTGATTGTGCTGTGAAATCAAAACACCTGCTGAAGACCTTTTTCCCCTCTAAAAAAAAGCCCTCGATGTAAATAAATATTCATACACATCTGCCCATTTGAAATGAAAGGAGAATGAATCAATAATTTTCATAGCCAAGTAACCTCCCACCAGGTGCCCTGTTATTCGAGGGGTTTATGTGGAACTTGCCTCTATGAAATTCTGTTTAATACAAGTTTAAAAGTCAGACAAGCATGGAACACTAAATCAAAGCTGTTTCTAGGCTGCATCACTTGGCAGAATACCCATCTGCTCTCTTAACACCACATTGTGAGCTGGGATTTTAACAGTCAGGGCAGGAAGTCCCATTCAGACATCCAGAGTGCAGGCACAGCGGTGCTGTGTCCGCCAGGACAGCGGTACGTGCCCTCCTTGCTGTAGGCTGGATAATTCACCGCGCGTGGGAGGCCAGCCCTGTGCGCGGCACTGGATCTGTTACCCCGTGAGAGGTGCGATGGGAGGGACGATCGGATCTGCCTCGGATAGTGTGGGTGGCCCCGTTTTTACTGATGCGCCTCCAGATTTAGGGTGCAGAGAAGTGATATTTAAGGAGGCACTTGAAAAGATAAGAGACATTACAGGTCACACTCGTATTTCCAGGCACTGGAGGGATGACAGAGCACGGTGTGTCAGGGGAGGGCAACCACGTCCTGGGGAGACGTGAGCATATTTAAAGATGAATTTGTAGAGCAAATCTAACTACTCTTTGTCATGGTGATCTTGTAATGGAAACGTACACACAGTCCTGGGGATGAGAAGGAATAATCAGAAAGGTAAATGCCACTTGTGGCTTTTTTTACTTCTCATGACATTTGCTGTAGCTCGCGTTCTCCCTCCAGCTCAAATATCCTGCGAGGGCAGGAGAAGCGGCTGGGCATTTGGAGTGTCCACACCGCCAGGAATTCAGGGGCGTCACTGCAGATGAGCAGAACGTTAACGAAGCAAAGCACAAAGCCCACAAAATCAGCAGGACCTGCAGATTGCCAGGGGAAGCCAGCTCCACGGTGCCACGTGTGTCAGATGTCCTGGCAACGCATCGCCACAAAACCGTGCTGTGAAATCATGACTGCCAGCAGCTCCGGTCCTGAGAGAGGACGATGATTTGGGGCGGTCATCAGCGGGCAGCTAATAAATGTACAACCCAGGGACAGGGACTCCATCTCGACCCTAAGTTTGCAATCAGACGCACTGGAAAAAGTCAGTCGTTTCATGGTCAGGTTTCTGAGAGCGATGGTACGGGAGATACACACACGTATTTTATATCTATTCACACACAAAAGGAAAGTCAATCTCATTCAGAGCCAGATGCTGGACGTAAATTTATTAAGATGAATGAAGCTACTTCATCCACCTTTGATGCCTGGAGGCTGAAAACCCAGGCAATCTCTCTTCTCCCAGGCATCAAAGTGCTCTGTTTCTCCCCGCCAAGTCCTCAACAATAATTCATGTCTGTGTGTCACACTGATCAAACCAGTCTTTGAGATCCTATTCTTTTGTCTACATCTCCTCTTCTGATCGGCTCCCGAGGCGGTGGGAAGGGAAGGTCTCTGGTGGAAAAGATAAAAACTGTTTATTGCACTGACCTTTTTGATTAATAGGTAGAGTGAGGTGCAAAATCATTTTTATCATGTGAACATAATGACTTGCAAGACAACAAAAGGGCATTTCAATTTTTTATCAAAACCTTTAGTGAGAGCACGAACCCCCACGGTGAACTTCTTCTGGGACAACCCAAGTAGCCAGGAGTGAATGAATTCCTTACACCTTTGGTATTAATGGAGAATTGAGTCATGAACCAGCAGGGACCGTCTGAAGGAACCAGTCATTCCTACCCCTGACTATGGAGAGCGGTGGCTGGCATGAAGCTGCGCTGCAAGCGAGTTGAATCAGGGGCCAGCCCCATTTTCAGAGGTCAGCCCAAACCCTGTGTGAACGAGTTCTAGCGGTTTACAGTAGACGTGTGCAAGCTCCAGATGGGAGGAGAGGAGTGAGCAGGAGCTGTGCCAGGCGACGCCAGGCTAGCAGCGAGGGCAGGGTGCTGCCAAAGCTGAGAAGATGGGTGGGATGCTTTGTGCTAAGCCATTACAGCACTGGTGGAACACACTGGGAGCTGGATAAAGATGTGCCAGGAGGATTTGCCTGTGGTGTGACAGGCGATGTTCCAGTTTGCATATGCAAAACCTTTTGGGCAAAGTCAGAAACACTCTGGATTTTGGGCAAAGTCCAGAAACACTGGATTTTCTAACAATGTTATCAAGCACACCTCCACTGGGCTTCATGGTGTGAAATCTTTCACTTGAGCCTAATTAAGCAGACATTAATTAGAGCACAGTAGCGCCTGACTGTGCCTAGACTCTAAAAATAAGATAGCGACCTTCCATTTTCCCCACAGTGCTGCATGAATCCTGTTCCCCAACGTTTATCAAGTATAAAAACTCCCAGCGAAATCACAGAATTGTTCCATCTGTGGAAACCAAACCAAAGTTTGTGGAAGCTAAAAAGTACGTGGCAAACCACTCATAGAATTAACGAGTACTTGGCACCTACCAGCAGCTCCCCGGCTGTGCTGACGGTGGGCAGAGGAAGCAGGTCACCGGGGGACGGGCACGGCACGGGGGAGAGGCAGGGAAGGCAGCCACCGGCCACCAGCGCCTCCGCGATGATCCATAGGCACCATTAAGCTCTGTGCTGGCACGGGGTGTGCTTGGAGCCGTGAAATATCGGTGTGGGAAAGGCTTGTATTGCATTAGCGAGTTACAATCCTTTTGCTGACCTAAGTAATCTCTCAAGCGCTTCCCTTCCAGGGGAGATGGCACAGGCGGGGGCTGGACCAAAACCCTAGGAAAGGACCAGTCTGAGATGTTTTTCACTCTGGGAGATATTAGGCAATTATTCAGAGGCGGGTACAGTGTCATGGTCCCCAAACACGGTGCTGTTCTGCGCAGCAATAATGATTCTTTTAAAAAATGGGGCAACCTTGAAAGCCTCCAAACCTGCACATCTTCTATTGCACTGGCTGCAATTACAGTAAATTGAAAAGGACAAAAGAAAGCAGCCGAAGCACTTCTGCTGCCAGCCTCCGACACTGCCATCCCTGCACAAGGGAGCTGAAGACAAATTCCCCAACAACAAAACCGGGAGCCGGTCCCCCGCAGAGCTTCCCGGGCTTGGAGAAGGATCCTTGTAAGGGGGGAGAAGACTCAGCTTGTACATTTAACAGAACATCAGTTTCTGAGCACCCACCAAGCTGCCGGGAGGCAGTCCCTCATTCCTAGCAAAGGAACCAACGCGCCTCACTGACAAACCCCACAAGTTAAAAGCGTTATCCCGCCAGAAACCCCAGTGAGCGCCTCAGGAGCCGGCTCCCCACAGCTGGACCTCCACGCCACCAGAGAGCAAGCCCTTCTTTTGCTGCTTCGCAGCACACAGCAGATGCTTCCTCACTACGGAAAAGTTGATCAAAATTAACAGGCCTGACCCGAGACCTGCCAGACGGAGAGTCCCAGCTGGAGCGGGGCCGTGCCTGCCCAGGCACTGAATTCCCCCAGACACTGGAAAACTCTCTGTCTGTCTGAGACTCAGTGACGTTCCATTTCGATGCCTCATGATTACAGGAGCAGAGATGCACAGACTTAGCTACGTAAGGCTTCAAAAAGTGACAATATTTTAAGGTGAAAGGGGACTTCGAAGCACAGAGTTCGAGCACAGAGTGGCTGTCGTAAGAAAGCGAGGATCCTCCTTCAGCAGAGGGCTGTAAAGGGCACCGTGTCAGACAGGACATTGTCATCTTTGTACCCACCAACCTCCTACAACCAGCGAGAGCAGAGGGGATGGAAAGCAGACACAAATCAAGGGCTTGCTAGAGGGTCTGTCGCGGGAGGGGGTGGGAAGAGGCACAGAGCATTCAGACCGTCCCTGGGGACTTTGGCCCCCGAGGGTTTGCTCTGGTTGGAGCGTGCTGGGTGTGCTGGAGCTCAGAGCAGCTCATGGCATAGGGAGGGAGGATGCGCCTCTCATCCCTGCTGCCTCCTGCAGCCCGAGTGCTTTCCAAGTCTTGCCCGCTCAGGGGCATAATTATGAGGACTCTGGAAGTGATTCCTCTCTGCCCGTCTCTGTGCATAATTTCAACTAAGCCTCCCAGGCAACCAGCAAGAAGAACTCCATGGAAAACAGTGGCAAGCTTTGAAGCTGGAGTCTCTGTTCTGTTTCCAGAAATATTTTGATTTAATGATAGATGCATATTCTGCCAGGAAAGAAATTTCATAATGGAAAGCAAGTTCTCTGGGTATAAATACAACCCAACTGCTGAGCTGTGGTGTAGAGCAGTGCCTGGAGAACGGGCAGGACTTTGGGTCGAGCCCAGGAGAGCTCAAGTCTGGGCTCAGCCATTCCCTCAGGTGTGCCCTAGGGCTAGAAAGTCGACTTCTGTCTCAGTTCCATAGCCAGGGCGGCAGTGAAGACAACCCGAGCACAGCTGTGAAACAGCGTGTGGGTCCGAGCTGTGCGACGGGCAGGTTGACGGCAGCAGTTACGCAGCAGCCAGCCCAACCTGGCAGTGGTCACTTGCCCCAGATTTGGTCCCTTCTGAGGGCTGGGTACGTACACGGAGTTATTCAGGGTGTGGAGTGCCTGAGGTGTCCGCTAATCGTCTAACGGTTAATATAAGTTCCTTTTTATTACTGCTTCAGTAACTATACATTCCATTTGGTAACATCAATCATACTAATAGAAGAACCCTCCGTTTACTCATTTTAATTAAGGAAACTCCTAAACCACAAACTTTAGAAGAAAATGCCTTTCTTATTACCCCATGTCAGGCAGAGATTGTTGGCTGCCTCTCCCAGGGCACTGAGCCCCTTGACTGAGCCGTAGCAGAGCGCACCAGGCTCAGCACCAGAGCAGGGCTTCATCCCGGCACCGATCCCCACCGAGCTGAGACACTCGGAGCCATCAGTCAGCAGAGACTTCGCCTTCTCTAAAGGCATTCTGCAGCCTCCAGCAGGCAGGTCACACCAAAAGGGGTTAAATGGGCCATCTGGGTAGTCAGCGGCCACTGACGGCTTTAGCTGAGAAGAGGTTTGACCCCATGATTATTTAGATCACTTTTATGATCTCTTTCTAGGGGACAGTTCGGGACCATCACTTTTTTTCTAAAGAACTGTTATGAGGGAAGCAAGAAGTGCGGTGGAAGTTGTCATGTCCTAACCAAGCTAGGGTTAGACAGGCTTCTGGGAGCATTTTTCACATTGGTCCTTAATTCCTCAGCTCACCTGTCTTGCTTCACCCTGTCCTGGGACCGGCACAGGGCTTACCACCTTTACTTAAACTGCTTTTGCGGAGGAGCTCACAGATTACAGGGCAACTGAGCATGAGCAGAGCCAAGGAAATGAAGCCAGATCTTCCCTTGTGTGGACTCTGACATTATTAGAGCAAACCCCCAGGTGATGCAGGGAAAAAGAATAGTATCAGTTTTCTTCACCCGAGCATCGGTACCTCTTAATTTAACAGCACCTGAAGGCGAAGCTGTCTCATGGAGGAGTTTTTCAGCACGTCCTCCCGTGGGCCTTGGCAGAGCGCACTCAGCTGGGGGAGCCCAGGCCACCAGTGCAGCCACCATCCCCTCTGCACAGGGACTTGCACCCAGTGGCACCCAGCAGCACCGGGCAGAGGCAGCATCCTCCGTCCAGCAGAGCCCTGCCGACTCCTCGCTATCGCCCCCTCCTCAAGCTCCCAGCCATCCCCTGAAGGTCTCACCGGGTTTAGGGCAGCGATGAGCCGCATGGCTGTCGGGGCCGTGAGCCTGCTCTCCTGGTCCCGGGGCTCTGGTGCCCATCGCCACGCTGACTGCTGTCAGAGGGATGGACCAGCATCGCATCTCTCACAGGCAGCTTTAGTCACCCCTGATCAGCTGAGACTAGAAAGCTCCTGTAACCCACCTTGCGGAAAATAGCTAAAGGAACTGAGAACCACTGTCAGTGGGCTCACCAGCTGGTCACAGGAGCTGCAGGAACTGCCTGCGGAGGAGCCTCCTCTCCCCAGGCCCCTTCTTCCCCTGCACAATGGTGTGCAGCCGTAATTGCATTTGAGATGCACCAGTGTAAAACCTTCCCTCTCTTTAAAGTGAGATCGTCCAGCTCAGCCTGTGGTGCTGATACTTATCTTAAATAACTTTGCAGAACAAACCCACCATGACTCCGACTTTCCAGATACACTATTCCTGTCAGCAGCAGAGAGCTTAAGTGTTCTTTCCTCTCGTACCTATTAGGTTGGAACAAGCTTTAAAAGCTTGTAAATAGCCTTCCCCAAAGCATCATGAAAGACCTTATTAAAGCCTGGAATTAATTCTTCTACTCTATTCACAAGCAAAGGGGTCAAACTCGAATTTGACCCCGAGGAAGGGAGGCAGGACTCATCTCCAGAAAGACTCGGGAAGATGGATGAGCACAAACATACAAGAGTTACAGAACTTGAATCCATCTCCTCACTTCTAATTAAAAATTATCCAGCAAAGCGCTGCACTGCGAACGTCATTAGCAACAGGAAAAATGGAATTCCTAATTCCTAAGCAAAACCATTTTGATCTCAACAAGTTATTTATTTTAAAAAGTCATCTTAACTGCTCCAGGACGCATTCCATCGAGTAAAATCTGCGATCCTGTATCACCAACCTGTCAGCAGGACATGCCCAGGCGCCGAGCACAGCTCGCCCTGCCCGCGGCACC
>NW_010423902.1:15730-19328 GCF_000710305.1 Buceros rhinoceros silvestris | reverse complement strand
AACACTGAGCCCTGGAGAACACCACTGGTGATCAACTGCCAACTGGACTGACCTCCATTCACCACCACCTTCTAGACCCGGCCATCCAGCCAGTTTTTGATCCAGTGAAGAGTACACTCATCCAAGCCATGAGCAGCCAGTTCCTGCAGGAGAATGCTGTGGGAAACAGTGTCAGAAGCTTTACTGAAGTCCAGGTAGACAACATCCACAGCCCTTCCCTCATCCACTAAGCAGGTCACCTTATAGAAGGAGATCAGGTTAGTCAAGCAGGACCTGCCTTTCATGAACTCATGCTGACTGGGCCTGATCACATGCTTGTCTTGTAAATACCACGTGATGGCACTCAAGATGATCTGCTCCGTAACCTTCCCTGGCACTGAGGCCAGACTGGCAGGCCTGGAGTTCCCTGGATCCTCCTTCCAGCCCTTCTTGTAGATCAGTGTCACATTTGCCAACCTCCAGTCAGCTGGTGCCTCCCCGGCTAGCCAGGACTGTTGGTAAATGATGGCAAGTGGTTTGGTGAGCCCTTCTGCCAGCTCCATCAGTACTCTTGGGTGGATCCCATCTGGCCCCGTAGACATGTGTGCATCTAAATGATGCACTAGTTCACCGACCATTTCCTCATGGATTATGGGGGCTTCATTCTGCTCCCTGTCTCTGTCTTCCAGCTCAGGGGGCTGGGTACCTGGAGACCAACTGGCCTTAGGATTGAGATATGGACTGGAGCTTTCAAGCTGTGCCAGGTGAACCATTGTGCAGCAGTTTTCCTTCTTCAGGAAAAGTGTTTCAAATGCATAAGTATATGGTGACTCATTCTTAAAGCAAAGCAAAACCCCCTTCTCTCATTCAGAATAATGCCAGACATAACTTTTGTTGTGTCCTTGGTTACAGACCAGCTGTTTTGTCTAAGCCCTGAATAAGCATTCCAGAATCGTGACAGTGAATAACCATGGTACTCACTGGTGTTGAGAAGGGTTGGGAGAGAGGCAAGGGGAGCAGGGATGAAGTTTTACACTTATGTGACTCGCTAACGAAGGCCAGCTGCCATGAATCTTTGCCTTAAATTTGTTAGAATTTCACTGAAGTGAAGCTGTTCTTTCAGATTGTACAGATATTTGGTTGTAACGGTACCTGTCGTTGAGAAGATATATTAAATATAGAAATGATGTAACTCGTTGCATTCATGATGGTTTCGGAGCGTGAGACCAGATTTCTCTCTCCCTGTAAAACATTGAAGGTAGTTGTTATGTGGACTCTGTAGCTCTTGGATAGCTGTCCTGTCTTAAAGATAGCTGCAGGTGAGGTTTTCATCCATAAAAGAGGGAAGCAAATAAACCACAGAAAATAAAACAATTTCAAGCAAAACAAGCTGGCTGTGGAGGAGAAGCATACACCGAGTGCTACTATCTGGGGTGAACATTTTTTTGCCTTAATTATCTGGAGAATAGCAAGTACGGTAATGAAGTGTGGAAATGGTATCCAACTTGTATGTGTCAAAACATGACAAAAGATTGTCATCTCATATAGGAAGGGTTCTGATTACTTCAAAGAGATGGTACATTTGCTGGGGAGAAAGAAGAGGCAATGAAATACAATCAGAACACGTACTGAAGTCACTTGGAGATGGAGGGAATAAGGCCTAATACAAATAGAATACAACAGCATAGGTCTGTTTTCCTCTCTTAACTGTGTAGCAGTTATAGCTGCCTACTAAAGCAAATGGAGAAGAAGAAAATGCAATTAAATGAAGATATTTTTAATAGTGTTAAACATAGTTTTGAAGTCAAATGAAGAGAACGGAGATGGCCACTGGTGTTGAAAAATGCAGACAGAAAGCTCTTCACCTTCTTCAGTGGGAACAGAGGAGAAGCTTGTTCAGTTTTTGACAGAGTGGGGCAAGAGCGAGCCCACAGAGCGGTGGGCAGTGAAATCGGTGTTTGGCCAAAGGAGGTGACAGAGGATGTGTGAAGCTTGCCCACCGTTATGTATGAAGCAAGAAGCATTGCTCTTTACATTGTCCTCTGCTGAGCTGGAATTTGGGGAGACAAGCTCAAGTCCCAGTAGCCTGAACAAGCACAGAAGAAAGCCCTGCACGTGGGTTTTTAGCAGAAGCGTGAAGACAGATTAGGTGCCATTCAGCAGCTGCAATCCCTGTAGGGAAGACCTGTCTCTATGTGCTGAATGAGTCGTGTGCATGGGACACTAGTGCAGGTTATGTACATAGTACATCGCTTTTTCCCACATGTTTAGACGTGAGAAAATCTGCAGATGGCAGTGGATAATGAGGTCCAGTAAGCAGTGATAGAAAAGGGATGTGACTATTGGGTTGCTTAAAAATGGAAGTGGTGTCTGTGTGTATCTGTTTGGGGTATCTGTGTGTATCTGTTTGAAGCCATCTTATTATGTAAGGCACTTATCATATAGAAAATCAGCTCTGTGAAAACATGGAGAGGGGGTTTTTTGTTCTGTTTTTTTAAAAGATAAGAATGATGGTATGGAGTCATGCATGGGACAGGAAATCTTGGTGGAAATTAGATTTTTTTCAGGTGAGATTAATTTTTTTATGGTTCTCCATTATGGAATATGCTGCTTTTGAAGAAGTAGCTGTGAAAAGACTGCAGTAGCACGTATTTAAATTCCACAGGCCCTTCCATTTAAAGAAATGCTGGGTTTTTTCTCTAGGATACACAGTTTACTTTAGAGACTTCGAATCACCTCTACTATCATTTGAATGTTTTGAATCAATACACAACGAAAGGTTGTTACGGCCTCAAAATTTCCGTGCATGTGTACAAACCACATCTTTTAAAATATGTAAAGAAGCAGCTTACGGGGATTTTTTCTGATTAAAAAGGCTCTAGACTGATAACCCTTATGACAGAAATCTTTTGTTTATCCATAGATCATATACGAGCATAAGCAGCAATATAAACTTCAGTTGCATGTGAACAGGATGAAACTGAGCAGAATGCACTACTGTAGCATAAATAGATGATTATCAACACAGTGTGGTGCTGACTTAATCCAGCAAAAGTGCTAAGTGAAAGGATGACTTAAAATAGAGAAGGGTCGTTAACAAGTATTTGGAGCTCAAATGTCACTAAGTCACTTATTTTCCTGGTGTGTGTTTGTTCATGTCTCTGTCTGCAGTTAATGGATTTGTGGGGAACAGTCATGCAATATAAACACCACCGTAGCCCCTTCTGCATTAAAGGGGACTGGATGTATGGCCTTAACAGGACACTGTACACAGGGAGAAATGTTCCCATCGTTCTTGAAAAATAATTCATTTACTCAGAGGCTCATACAACACTAATGAATTTGTTATCTAAAATTTGGAATAGAAATGTAAGGACCCTAGATAAAATGGAAAAGAACAGAAGAAAACCTTTTAATAGTTCATCTTTTTATTTGTCCTTTTTTTAATATGAATTGCAAGTTCTCTTAATGAAGATTATTCTAATGTCAGATTGAGAAAGTATAGCAGCAGCTGTGCAAACTTCAAACCCATTGATTTGTAGTTGAAAGCTCCCTGAACAGAGAAGCAGGAACTTCTCTGAGGGGGAGAGGAAGACTCAGTCATTAAGTTATACCAAAT
>NW_010423902.1:1624-15622 GCF_000710305.1 Buceros rhinoceros silvestris | reverse complement strand
CCGGTGGCAGAAGTGGGTACTTTCTCTAGATACCTGTGGCTGATAGGCCAGTCAGCTCTCAGAGGAGACTCCTCTTTGGTTACTGCTAACCTGCACCAGTTATGAGTTCACCATCTCATATTATGTTGTGTTTACAAATTGCAAGCATTTGCTGACTGATCTCTGCAACACCCATGCCAGCTGCTTGTAACTGAGGAAACTGAGTCATGGATAAGTAACTGGTCAGAGTAAACCCTTTGCAGCTGGGAGCAGGGCTGGAATCTTTTCACTGTCACTTGTGTGCCACTAAGCTTGACCTTGCACAACTTTTACTGCCTCTTATTTCAGGCACTGAAGTCTTTGTGCCACCTTGTAGGATGTAATTCCTCAGGTATGAAGGTATTCCTGCTTCCCTGCCCAATTTTATCTGTAGATTGACTCACCCACTAAACTGAATCTCTCTCCTTAGCATGCCATAAACTTCCCTTCATCAGTGTTCACCAGTGTCAATAGGTTATGGGCACTGAGACTGTGGCTTGAGCTTTCTAGCAAAACTCTCTTCCTGCTTCCTCGCTTCCAGTTTCTGTTGATACCATAGCTGGTTTTTCTAAGCCTCAGCTCTAGAAGTTACCTTGCATTCCATTGTCTCTCCTCATTGCAGACATCGAAAATTCTGAGTTGCAACTTCCCAGCAAAGCAAGTAGCTAGCACTTAAATTTTTGGATTATTAAAATGTTTGTCCAGCCTCTTATCTGCCATATTGGTTAGTGCAACATACTCATTTCTAGTATTATCAACCTTTTTTTTCATCTTCTAAATACACCAAAAAAAAAAAAAGGTAGAATTGTGAGTTGGTAAGACCTACTTAGTCTCAGCGATGTCACTGTTTTAGTTTTTACATAGTTTATTAGCTCCAAAACAGGGAATATGGCCTTTTGCCTTGGGCTAATTGATAATTGTCCACTGTCAAGTTAATCAGCTAGCAAATTCTCTGAGACTGTGGTTATGTCTCCTGTTCTTTATTGGGAGCCACTTAAAGGTCAGGAGAGAAGGGGTAAGATTACTATAACAAAATCTGTTCTGAATGTAAACAGAGAACTTCAGTCTGTGACACTGTTAATCCAACACCCTTTACAAACACTGTATTTACAATTCACTAAACCAGAATAAAAATGAGAGAGACAAATGCTCTGTCTGTAAGCATAAGCCCCTTTGCAGAGAGAGAGAACACAAATTTCCATCCTGTTTATACAGAATCACTTTTCTGATTTTGACTGGACTTCAGTGTGAGTTTTCCCCTCAAAACAGAGTGGAATTAACCTACGGCAGATTCTCTCATGCAATATCTGAAGTGTTACTGCTCCTAACATCAGAGTGGCAATAAAGTTGTTTATCCTTGGAATGCCTTGGCAAATTCCACTGCTTCCCATCTTCTACCAGATCATCTTTTTATTATTATTATTACTATTTTTTAAAATGAAAACAAGCAAACTAAAATGCCTAACTCAAATATAAGTGTTTATTATTCAGAAAAGTTCTGCTAAGTTTGTCTTGGAATATACTATACTTAATTTGGAGTGATTCTTAATAGTGAAAAAGATCAGAATATCATTATGAAGGAACTGGACAACCTTAAGAAATTATAATACCGTGGAACATAAGATTGATAATAGAAATAACCTGTAAAATAATATTGGGCGTTACAAATGAGTTTCTGCTTTACGTAAGAAGCATACGAGTTCAAAGTGAAGCTGATATTGGAGTGGTTTGGTTTGTCAAAGAAAGACTAATCCAGCAGTGTAATGCAATCATGAAAAGGGTCTATGCTATCCTAGAATAAATCAGACAAGGTATTTTCAGAGGAAAGAGAAAAGTGTTTGTACCATTGTGGTGACTTGGACATTTGTGTTCAAGTTACTTTCTTCTTCTTTCTTCTCTCTGCTTACTTTCTTCCCGGATAAGGTCTGTGGTAGATAGACTATATTTCATCATGTCATGGCTTGGCTTCTCGAGCGAAGATCTGGGAAGGGCTTTTCCCACGCTCACGGCAAGCGATGAGTGCACCCTTCGGGGCCAGCGCGGTGGATTGTTTAGGTGAGGCGCAGCGTGTGTGGAACTGGCTCCATCCTTTACACCTGAGGTTCATCTGCCAGGGCCCAGCGAGCTTGGACAGTGACAGCGAAGTCCTCAGGTTGTAGGTTTGGTTAGAGCGTCCTTCTCCAAACTTTGACATATGGACTTCAGTGGGCAAAAAGCATCGTATCTTCTATGAAAGGGTAGGGATCAGATATGATCCCCATGTTCAGGCAGCACAACTTTTATGATGCTCTAAACGTTTTAAGGGAGAATCCTCTCAGGAGTTTGTATATCTAGGATATTACACGTTGAACTTGAATTTTTGCTTGTTTTATGAATCTAATGTCATTGAACTGTTCTAGCTTGGCAACACGAGAGAATGACAGCCAGTGAGTGGTGTTCAAAAATCTGCTGTACAGAAGACAGTGTGTTTTCTTCAGTTCAGCTGCTCTGGGAAGGATCAATTAGTCTAGAGGGGTTTGCTCTAAGTGGACTTCTTGATCTTTGATCTCTGTAATTCCTGTCTATGGTATCAGTGCCCTTAGGTGTGATCTAAAAACAGGCTGAAAAAGAAGAAACCCTCTTAACTGCTTAGAAATTTAATACCTATTACTGATACACTTTAAAGAATAAAAACAATTTTGACATACCGCTGGCTGCGATGGACTTCACCTTAAAATGGAGGGGGTTTGATGGTCTGCAATGTTGGTGACCTGTTGGGAGCTGCCTGGCCAATCTTATTACATCTACCCATGATATTGTATCAAGAAGATAATAAAATTAATAATTTTCACAATATTACCTTCCCCTGGTCTGATTGTTGCAACCATTATAAAAATGCAATGGATTTTTGGGACATCTGCTCAATCAGGAATGGAAAGGATGTGTCCAGGGGATGGTAGTGTATAATACCCACATTGTGGAAACATTGGAAGATACTTGTGACTAGAAAGTAAAAGACAATGTAAATTGCTACCTGAGCCATCCTGCTTCCAGCTCTCACGTGTAGTACTAACGCTGTGCTTGGATTAGTGAGAGGTATGTCCTCTGGATACATATTAACAAAAACCAGTAATTTCCTCAGTAAATGCTCTTTTACAATGGATTAATTTTCATTCAATTTATAAACAATAATGTTGAGCTTTTTCATCATTTAGAAAGCCAAAAGAAAGAGAAAGAAAGAATGAGTATTGGCTAAATAAAGGTTTGAGACAGTCATCGGGGTTGCATTTGCGGCTGATACTTTATCTGCAGAAGATAAATATGTTGCTGAAATGACCATAAAGAAGGTTCACAGAGATCCAAAGAATAATAAACGTAATAAATCACAATGGCAATGCTTATGATAATTACATACTTAAGAATTATATTCCTTATGTTGTGCTGGTGAATTACACTGAGCTTATCTACTCCATGCAGTTGATACGGGCTGGATGGTGTTTAGATCCCTACCTCTGCAGCTGTGGGAGGCAGAGGAGCCAGCAGCATCTCGGTCTGAGCGTGGTTCTGCGAAGGAGAAAGTGTACAGCTGCTGGGCTTCCGTGCTCTCCTCCCTGCTGGTCCCGTCTCTTCCAGGCAAGTCTGGCAGGCTGGGTAGAGGCAGTCATGTGCTCTGAGAAGAGCTGCTCTGGTGCTGTTGTACTGGTACTCCCTTAGGAATCCTTCCCTGATCCGGGGTGCGTGATGCTAGGGTAAGGCAGTGTTCCAGTATGTGTCGTAAATGAGAATTATATCCTTCAGCCCTTTTCTCAGTACTGTTTCATTGTGGTAACCAGAACATGCCGACTGGCTGGCCGCTTTCCTGCTTGGTTAAAGATACAAGCTTTTTCTCCTGAATTACCCTTCACGTTGGACAATTACCAGAGCTTTGGGCCTCAAAAGTATTATAGCATAGGAAATCATCATGGCCAAGCTCTTGTGAAGTTTCCTGGCCTCTAGAGGACTCTCCACTGGGAAAATTAGGAGGGACTCGGAAACAGAAGAGACTACAACATTCATTTTAAAAAGTGTGGCAGGGAGTCAGAAAGCGCTTCTGGGAAGAGAAATTTCACAGGATCTGGTGTTACGTGAGCAGAAGCGAGCTGAACGACCTGTGTGCCCCATATTTCATGCTGGGCAACTTGCACCAGAAGTCTGGCTTAAGTGGAAGTTCACTGGAGGCAGCCTGGTTTTGTGCAGTTCCCTTGCCAGGTTGCTGCAGTTCAGACACAACTTGGATAAACATCTGAGATTGCGTTTTCTTTTCCAGTTAAAACTTGAAGTCGCCCAATGTGTGCCTGGGCGGTGCAGTTCCCTGCCACTGAAGTTCTTGTTAAGATATGTACATCAGGCAAGAGAAGGCACTCTGGGTTAGAGGGTTCAGGTGTCCGCTCACATCTGGGCAAGGAGAGCTATGCAAAACCAAGATTTTGTTAGATTTAGTCTACCTCGTTCAAGACAGTCGTTGTTCTGGAGCACAGCAGGGTAGTCACCTTGGAAAGCTTTGCTTTTGTTGTCTGTGGTTGTCTTTGATACTCATTTGAGGCTTCCTTCCACTGAAGTGATGTTTACTCAGTCCAGGGGAATTCAGAGCTCCTCGTTACAGTGCTTGAAGATAAAACCATCTCCGAGTGGCAGTACATATTACATGCTGAGCTCTTTCACTTGAAATCCAATGTTTGGCACACCAGAAGGGCTGGAACAATGTGCAGACTGGTTATCTGTTGCTAGCAACTGGCTGGATGGGCATAGCCAAAACACATGCCTTTGTTCTGGTTTTATGAAAGGGGAAGAATTGACCCCACTGGATATTTGAGAATCCATCTGCTGTACCCTCTGGGTAGAGGAAAGCAGGGTATCTCTGGAGCTGTGCCTACCTGGCAGAAAATGAACACAGTGAAGCTGCTGCTGCTGTCTTATCTCTATGCCTGATTTTGGACCGAAACAAAGGAATACTACGTGATTTTCATATAATTGCTCTAATAAAACAGTGGCAAAGATGGGAAGAAAACTCATGAATCCCAGGTCCTGGCATTGTGCACTATGAAGAAGTCCTTTATATATGTATTGTTCTTTAGAAGCAAGGTCTGAGGCCAGCTAGGTATAGCAGGGCTTGAAGTTTGGAGAGTGTCCTCTTTCCTGCACTTGTCCACTCCCTTGCTTCTCCTCTATTCTTAAAAGATTCTTGGTTTTCATTTCTCTCTCCTCCTTTTGTTTGTTTTCTTTCCATTTCTTTCCTTTGTGAGTATTGAGTGTCTCCTCTGGGAGTAAGCCTGGCCACATGTGCATGCAATGATGGTTTATTTTTATTGCCTGTGACTGTTATTCATTCCTAAAGGAAGAGCTGCACTAACGAACTGCTCTGAGAGCTTTTTCTTTTTTCTGTTGTAAAAAACAACGTTTTGTCCATAGCCATTGAGAGTATCATTAAGACGTTGAGAGTTTGGAGCTGACTCCTGAATGTCCTGTTTGTCTGATGTTGCAAAGCAGAATCTCGGTTTCACTTGGTTTCCTTGCACGTTACCTCTTTAGGTCAGTTTTCCAGCCATCTGTCCGCCTCTCTGCTACCAAAGTAACTCCGTTGGCCTCTGCTTGGGGAAGAATTTGTGGTTGCACAAAGCTAGTGCAGTCAGTGACTACTGACTGTTACAGCTTCTTGTGACAATAAAGGGTGCAGCCAGACCCCCGCCAGACAAGGCCTGCCCGACGTGGAAAGGGTGGTTCAGAAAAGACAAGTTAAAAGTAGTCTTTTCTCTCGCTTGCACTTTTAGTCTTGGCACTGGATAATCAGCAGCCCTGTTTCCTTACTTCTGTTCTCAAGTTGTAACACATTTCTGCACCACTGTGGGCAAGACCCTCTTCCATCTTTAAGGTCATGTAAGGAATTCCTGGTACCTCTTTAAGATGCATCTGCAGCATAAATAACAAAATTATTGGTAGTTAAATTAGGAGCATATGCTTAGCATCAAGTGTAAGTCAGAGCTTGAGATAGAAGCAGCCTAAATAATCTCACATCAGAAATTCAGCGATGTAAAATCACTGAATATTAATTAACCACTTGGGAGATCAGAGTGGAGCACAATGAGGAAAGGTGGGCGATCTGCCTAGGCCTGCCCGAAAGAACATAGGGCCTTACCCTAAAAGTTAATGCTAGAATAAAACAAACAGGCAAGAAGTGATTTATCTAAAATGTGGCTAATATCACATAGGTCCATAATTTCTAGAGATTTGTTTTAAATATTTCAGAAACTGTTTCCTTCTAGCACTGACTCTTAAAATCAAAGGTAACGTGTCAGAATTTTGCTGAGATTTGATCTCTTTGAGATTAATTTGCGTTTGTTAATAGAAGTGTCACGCTGAGATTTCAGGATTGAAATTTCTTTGAACTTGTTATCCCGTGCTGAATCAATCTCATGTTTTCCCTTAGGCTTTTGAAGGCTTTCTCATCACTAATTTTCTTACTCAGTTTAGTGTCCACTGCTGCTGTTTCCCTTGCAAAATTGTCTTAAATGCATCTGCATTTCTCCCTCCTTCCCTTTTTCTTAAGATTAGAGACAGGGGCTTCTTGGCTTTGCAGTCTTAGCAATGTTTTTTTAATATATGGGATTTGTATGCATTGCGTTAAAAGAAAATAAACAGATGTGCTGCTACATTTTGGGGGGTGAGACAACAGCAGGACAGTCATTTAGCTGCTGTGCCCAGATGTGTGCTAACGGACATATTTAGGATGTACATACAAACTCTCCTTGCCTACTTTTCTGTACTAACTGGTTTGGATTTGTGGAATGCCTCTCATAAAGTGTCTGTAGCTGCCATGGTTGCTTTTCTACAAAGTAGTAGAAAGGAAACTCAGTCTTGAACAGTTTCCTCTGGAAAGGATTTTCTTGTGGTGGGGAGGAGAGATACAGTCCATTTAAACTGCTCTGTAAAGAGTTTTACTGAGTCCTGACCCATTAACCTGGCCTTGATGAAAGCCTTTTCAGACAAGTGGACTTCAGGGAACCACATCTCTCAGGTCCTGTGCATGGCACAAATGAAATCATAGTTTCCTAAGAAACCGGTTTAATCCAAATGGTGACTTTTCTTTTTTTTTTTTTTACATGTCCGAAAGTGGTAGAGACTCCACTCACAGTACTGGAGCATGTTTGTATCTCCACCTCTCATTGTTTGCTCTCTAGTGCTCAAGACATCTTAAACTTTCTTTGTGTCAATCCACCAAGTTGTTTTTACCAGGGAAAGTATGTGTGGTGTCTAGATAGTTGGGAAGGCTGAGTTGTGACTGCATATTTCTCTTCTCCCTCAACATGTATGTCCGATCATTATTATCATTATAGATCATTATTCCCGATCATTGTACAGCCTGCCCAGCCTGTAGCCTTTTCTACTGACAACACGCGTACTGGTACAGACAGCACTGCTGGGAGTGGATGAGCTTTCTTCTGCTTGAAAGGGGAAAATCTGTGCATAGAGGAACTTTCCCCTGCAGTGGGATTTGGAGGAACATAGGAAGCAGGGGATAATAATTTCCATAAGAAAACACAAGTCCCTGATAAAGTCAGACAAACTCCACAGTCATTTGATTGTGAAAGCAATGTGATTTGATAACATCTCATATGGGTTTTGGTAGCTGTTATCAGCTGTACTGTCTTTAGGAATGCATTTAGTTTCTGAACTTGAAATTACCCGAATGCATAAAGGGGTTATTATTTCCCCACTCTTGTAAGGCCTTGTTAAAATGTACTGATTAAGTACGAACAAAATGTTGGTATTTCAAGAATCATTTGCAGTGAGAGATTAGTAAGTTGTTTATACATATATCCTATGAGATTAGTAAATGACTGCAGGATACCTCAACTATGTTTTTTCACCAGAACACTGGAAGTCTACTAAAGCCACGTTTTGTTTCTGCAACAAAGAGCAGTTATCTTCCAAGGTAAATCAGAACCCCTTGCAAGACTGAAGCTTCAGACAGCTCCAAGGCCTAACGAGCACTAGTGTTTGGTGAGGCTTGGCAGAAAGCACAATAATTTTTTTCCTATCTTGTAAAAAGCCACCCCATTGCCCTGAGGGATGCTTTAATGTGACGAGGGAACAAGTGGTATACTGCTGTGCGAAGCCTTGATGCCACTGCGGCATTAGTGCCTGTTAGGGAGCTCTTGGTTCTCTCTCGAGCACCTTTCTGATGGGCGGGAGGCAGCATGACCTGTGGGATTGGGAAGGAGAGCCAGTCCTGGGAACTGAGTCACTCAGAGTAAATGATCTGCAGAATAAGGACTGCTGCTTTCGTTTCTAGAATATATCAAATTCCTATGCATAAAGTCCAAGAAGAACCAGAAGGGAGGGCAGAAAAAACAGTTAGAAGGTCTGCTGGGATATCTGATGCAAAATCAACTTTGTTGTTTTCCTTGCTGGCTTTTTCCTGGGCTCTGCTGCAGCTGAAAAAACAACCCTTGTAATCTACAATAAGAAGGGAAATTCTGGCATGAAGGTTGTCCACCCAGACAATTTGGCACGATTCAGGGAAAGATTTGTTTAGCTTAGCACTGATTTTATTAGTACGTGAGTCTAACGAACCTTGAGAAGCTAGTCTTTTCCGTGTTGAACGGCACTGTTGATGGGTTAGGTTTCCTTCGCAAGACTCAGCTATGCTCTTCGAAGCAAAAGTGGTGTAACTGAAGAGTTCTGAAATGCACCATGATTGTTTACTGCAGTAGGACAACAATACGAATTAGCAAAAAAATCCCAGCAAGCCAGCATTGTCGTGAGGGCAACGAGTGTAGTGAGAGCCAGACTCCTTTCGCAGATCTCACAGGTCAGTAGGTCTGAACTCCAGAATACATATCAGCCGTAAACGTGCGTTTGTTATTCATTCGGTCCATAGTGCGCGTATACGCGTTTTGTCAGTACAAAAGACGAGATAAGGTAAATGTAGTAGAAAAGGAACTCTAGGAAAAAACAGAGAACAAAATAAAAAGCAAAGAATGTGTTCGCTGATAAGAAGCAGCTGACATACTTTAAAAGAGGCTTCAAGTGGTTTCACTTGTGTTCCTCAGTCACTGCTAAGAACCAATTTCTTGTAATAGTCTCAGTAAAAAAGTGGGGAAGAAACGGAATGTCTTTCCAGTCTAAATGGAAATGATATATTAAATGTTAATACAGCTGATTGTCTCAACTATTTCATTGAAATATCTCAGTCCATTACTTTTGTTAAAATCATTAGTTTTCCGTTATGAAATCGTGGGGTTTTTTTACTGTGTGAGAGCTCATAGCTCAGTCAAAATCATCTTCTTATTTCACTGTTTGGTGGTTTATCATCCTGGCATTTTGATAACTAATTTGCTATAAAACTCTGTCCCCTTCATCGTGTTTACTTTTTTTTTGGCAGGACGCTGGCTTGATTTCTGGTTATCAGACTTAATTTTGAAAACCCATCCAATACGTTTTCCAATTCATCGCTTTCCTTGCTATTGACAGGGGCTGTTGTCCCAATAATTACTATTTTCTGCTGGGCTTCAGCAATCAATTTCTGTGATTCATCTCTTCCATAAAAGTTATGAACAATAAACTGTATTAATAAAAGTGCTTTCCCTAATTAAAAAACAAACTTTAATATATACAATTTTTCTGCTGTCATCATCAATTCTCTCTAAGCCTTTTGTTTCTCAACTGCTCTGTCTGTCTCCCATTTATCTTCCTTTATCTAACCCGACGGCATCTATCCAGTTGCTATTCACTTCTCATCAAGGTGATATATTTCGTCTTTCATACTACCTTTGTGTTCTTAACGTTCCTTATGGCAGAAATAATTTCTCATTTGTTTAATGTTTATTCTACATTGTCATCAAATAATAAATCATTATTACAAACTCCTGACAGGGAAATGTGATGCTAGAAAGGAAAGAAAGGAAGCTAAGATTTGACCATTTAATAAAGTTAGGACTTTGCAAAACTTAAAATAGCTTTGATTTTTACTTCTCTCATCCAGAAGTTCATGGATAGCTCATCGATAGCATTCCAGAAGCATCGTGGGTAGGATGAGTTAGATAGACTCGGTGCCATTTCATCATTTTTCTATGTTTATTTTCTATTAATTTCACCATTTAAAAAAATTATTTTTGTATTCTAAATTGACTTCTTAATTATTAACAGAATTTTGTATTCTGTTAACTTCTTTAGACTATTATTTACCGTTACTGTTTACTCATCTCAAAATATGTATTCCTTTTGGAGCAGCTTTGGCGACACTGAAGTGTCAATAGGAAAAAATTTTCTTGTGAGGCCAGGGTTTCATCTCTGTTCCCTGATTAAATACTGCTTATCATAAAAGGTGTGTCTTTCACTTACCTGGTTAGGAAACAAAGTGATAAATTCCTTTATATACCTCAAGAATATTAGTGGAGTTGTATTTTCCTTTCTTTTCCTGAAGAAAAAAGGAACTGAGGAAATCTTTTATGTTGGACCAAAGAATAATGTTCTTAATCTGAAGTTTGGTAAAGTAAGGTTTTGGAAAGAGTTTCCCGATTCAGCTTGTTAATAAAGAATTCTGGCTCAGATCCAAATTCAGATAATAAACCTTTCTGCACTCACTCCCATTTTTGTCCAGGACTGATTTAGAATTGGAACAAGACATACAGTTAATCTATGTGAGTTTTAGAAATGCCTGTTCTGCCTGAGCTGGCTCCTGTGAGTTATCCTGGAAGACCTCTTGTGTTCCCGACGTCCTCAGGTGGCTGCTTGGAATCTTAGGGAGAAGAGCAGATACTCACCAGAAGACAGCGCTAAGAAGACTTTAAATTATAAATTCTGTATTTGAAAACCACCAGCTTTTTCTTGATTTATTGACCTCAGAGATCCTTATTGCCTATGGACGATCAAGGGACATTGTCAGTGCATATTGTTGCAACTCTCTCAGTTCTATCAGCATAAAAAATTAGTTGGTAGGGCTTCCGTGCTTCTCAAGGTGCCCATAGGACCTGAATAGACTTCACAGGCCATGAAGTGCATCTCAGACACTACTTCATATCCCGTTCAAATGTTCTAATCAGTATCCTAAAATCAAGGATTTTTTTTTTTAGCCTGGCCTCTTTGACTTGAAGGCTCTTCCAGAATATCACTTCACTAATGGTTATAAACTTTAAACTTTCCAGCCAAAATGTCTTTGTGACTGCATGTTTGTTGTTGTGCTAGTGTTGTTTGAGAAACTCTTGTCTTTCTTCCTGCTTCATTCTTGTTTCCCCTCTCGCCATTCACTTACACACATAGGCGACACTCAGCCTTAATTTTTGCTAGATTTGTGAAGCTAATTTTTGCTCAGATGAGCACTCCGTTCTCCTCACCAGCCTACAGCCCATCTCTTGCAGTTTGAGTTCGTGAGTCACCTGTACTGTACGTGGAATTCCAGATTAAAACTTACTAGTGGCTTGTAGAGAAGCACCAATGTATGCCTGGTTTTGCCAGGTGTATGCGGTGGTGCACTGTACAGTGGGATCTGCTGTTGTCCTGGCTGCATCACCTTGTGGCTCAGGGAACTTGAGGTACTAATGTATCCGAGGAGTGTTTTCTTTTCAGTTACTGACTGTTTCCCTTTTTGTCTTACAACTTCTGTGCTCATCCTCTTTTTCTTCATTATCAGTTCCCATTTGGTGGTGGGAACTGCCAAAAATAGATGAGGCCAAGTTTATTTCAGATTTCTAAAATATTCGAAGGAGGATGACAGGTGTGCCTGACATGACATCCCTGTTTTGTTTTACCCCGTTTTCCAAGGCTTTAGTTATTCTTCCCTTCAAAATTTCTTCTAAAGCTCTGCCTGATACTGAAATCAGATTACAGGCCCCAGCTCACCAGTTTCCTCTTCCCTCTGCCAACTGTTTGCTGCTTCTCAGCTAGGTTGCATCATCTTCAATTTCATAGATATATATCAAATGCGAGCTCTCAGACCTAAATTCACATGCTGATTCTTACGATGCTTTTTCGATAGCAATTATCCACTTTCTACTGAATGTGCTAACCTCCTGGAGTTTTCTTTCCACTCGTGTTATTTCTGTATCTACATGATAAAGACAATTCCCAGTACCTGCCTTTTCCACTTTTCTGGTATCATCCTGCTTGTTGAAAATTGATTATTTCTTCACTCGTATCTAGAATATTTAATCACTATCCCAATATCATTTAATTATAACTCCAATTTTAATTTCCTTTTTGATATTGTTAATAATCTTTCTAGGGTCAACATTACCTTGATTTTTTGATGATCTTTGGTTTATATTTCCATTTCTTGGCCTCCAAAACATAATTTTCTTTTTTTTATATGTATTTCCTTCTGTGTTTTATAAGGCTTTATAAGGTCCTACTGTGTGTTGGCTATTCCAACTGGAGGATGGTTTGCAATGACCTTTTACAGGTTTTTCCATTTGGTTGAAACACAAATCTAGATATGTATTCACTTTTTTTAAAAAAAATTTGTATTAATGTAGAGTTATTCTATGTACTCTATCTGACTGTGAAATCCGCAGTCATACTTTAAAGGTTATTTTTCTCAGTAAGCGAACATTCAGAATAAAGCAATACCTTTGAATATCCTGAGCTGTTCCACTTTCAGGAAAAAGGACGATGTTTCTGAGCCTCAGATGTAACTGTGCAGCAGCAGCCGTTCAGAGGGGCCCTGTGACCTGCTGCTGACAGGGTGTGACGACTTATATTTTTTCATTGCTATACTTAGTTATGCACATACTGTAACTGCATAAAAATGCAGTAACAGAATGTACATAGGGTTATTTGACCGTCTACCCGTTTGCACGTACAACTGTGCCTAGTGCACTTGCATATCTAGGTTAGTATTTCTGCACATAGGACTGCGCAGAATGCCAAAAATTTGATCCTAGACATCAGATTTGTAACTGGTTCACTTTGGACCTTTCCAGTTAAACATCCAGCTGTTGTGGGAGACTCTGTGGCTGAGCGTTTGCGCAGTTTTTCCACCCCTGCTCTCCCTCATGTTCTCAGAGCTGAGGGAGTGTGCGAAGCACCGGGAGGCACTCTGCGTTCCTCCTGCCGCGTCAGTGGGAAGCGCTGGCTCTGGAGATAACGACGGGCAAGGGAATTCGGGTTTTGTCAAGGTGCGTCACGGACATGGATGTGACATGCCCCTCCTTTCTGCAGAAGTTCATTCCAGAGAGAACGATAATTAATGTGGAAGAGGGGAAAGTGCTGCCATAGCAGTTTGCCTACTTGGAGTGGCTCACAAAGGTTCTATTGCATCCTGGGGTGGTTTTGCCAGCTTCATATGACTGAAAGGAAACACACGGATTTTTGGACTGGTCTGATGTTCTCCAGCTGTATTTGTGGTCTTTATGTGTCTGCCTTTATATTTTGCTGCCTGAAGAAGAAAGGAGACTATGTTTAGTTTAAATTCTGAAAACCATAAAAATGCTGGCTAGCTGTGGGGAATAATGGTTATGTCTGAAGAAGCAGATATAAGGATTTTCTTTCTTCAGCCTGTATTGAAATCAGATGAGAAAGAGTTGCAGACAACATGCAAATACAAATGAAACCTACCTACTCTACAGACAGCCTTAGCATTAAAAGTGCTACAGGAAAGTCACACGAGCCTTGATTCTACAGCAGAATTTACTGCCAAATCCTCCAGTTACGTAAGGGCACTGCAGAGCTCCAGCTTCTTCTGGTGCTTGATATTGTGAATCTTCCACTTAGGAATAAGTGTCCCACACCTGTATACCTACAAGGTGATTCCGTACTGTCTGACTTTTCAGTAAAATACGAGCAGGTTTGGTGATCATGAACCTCCTCATTTTTCTATAATGTCTCTTGACTTTTATAAAACCTGCTCACTGTTTCCCTGCTGATTGTTAGGCACCACCAACCGAAATTCATATGCAGTGAACACTTATGAGTGCTTGGATGTTTGGCAGAATTAGGGCATAACCCGTGGAAATAATGGTGGGGGGG
>NW_010423902.1:0-1510 GCF_000710305.1 Buceros rhinoceros silvestris | reverse complement strand
GAACTATTGTGCCCCGCACCTCTAAAAATCCAGTTGTTACTGTCTGTATTCTAAGAAATCTGTGTTTGGATGTATCAGGGAGAGGGCTGCCTGTTTTGGGCTGAGAGGGCATAGTACAGTGACAGCGCTGTGGAAATTTAGGCACTGAGGTGCGTGATGGTTGCACAGCACGCTGCTGGGCAGAGTTGGATGAAATTGGCGTGTTGAAGGAAAGGAGGTTGGCAGGCCTGCTCTCTGTCCTGAGCAGGCATGGCTCAGGCTCTGTGATTCTGCTCTGCTTGGAGCATATTCCTGCAGAGAATCAGCATGGGCTGAGGGAGAACCGCCTGCCCAAACCATGTCCTCAGAGGCCGGGAGGGTGGAAGGCTCTTCCAGGGTGCGTGGCCACTACCGGGTGGGCTGGTTTCCAGTTCCCAGCCTTTTCAGCAGCTGAAGAGGTGAGCAGAAAAACATCTTTCACCCCTGTTCAGCAGCTCTGTGCAGGGGACAGAGAAGCAGTGCGCGCTCTGCTTCAGCCACTGCTGTCTGTATCTTCTGCAGGACCCACGTGGGACCATTCGATCAGTGTTTGTGCTGATTACACTCTGGGCAGAGCTTATTAAATTTATCATTAAGATGTCACTTCCATGTAGGTGACAGAATGGGGGATATTTTGAGGCAAGCTGTGAGGAAGCTATCCTTGGCAACGAGCAAAAATCAAACAGCCTGGCACATTTGTGTGAGTTTGCCACTGTGGGTCCCACGTCCCCTACCCTGTCAAAAAGCCCATTTCTGTTTCTCCAGAGCTTATCTTCCACAGAGGACAGTTCCTCTGTAGTGGAGCCACAGAGCTTGGGATGTTTCTGGCCTAACGATGGAGGGCAGGGCACCTGGATGCTGAGCTAAATTCAGTTGTGCTGTGAGCTCTGGGGGAATTCCAGTTCCTATTCTGATACACCAAGGACAAGACCTTGAATAAAGCTTGACTCGATCATGTCCTCTTTTGCAAAAGAGGGCATCCAGATACTTGGAACGGCACATGACCATCCTTGTGGTGACCCACAGGTGGACCGTGCTGCTTCCAGGAAAACAACAGGGGAGAGATCTTGAAGAAGGCAAGGAGGCACATCTGTGGAACACAGAATCACAGAATCATTCTAGTCGGAAAAGACTTGTAAGATCATCACATTCAACCGTTAACCCGGCACTGCCAGCTCACCGCTAAGCCATGTCCCTCAGCACCACCACTGTGTCTTTTAAATACCTCCAGGAACAGGGACTCCACCACTTCCTGGGCAGCCTGTTCTAATGTTGACAACCCCTTCTGTAAAGAAATTTTTCCTAATATCCAACCTAAGCCTCCCCTTGTGCAACCTAAGGCCATTTCCTCTTGTCCTGTCACTTCTTAAATGGAAGAACAGACTGACCCCTGCCTCGCTACAGCCTCCTTTCAGGTGATTGTAGAGAGCAATAAGACAGCACTTCAGATGATCTGCTCTGTAACCTTCCCCTGCACCGAGGTCAGACTGAC